>NW_017670674.1:172362-284137 GCF_001879085.1 Nicotiana attenuata
ATATATATATATATATATATATATATATATATATATATATATATATATATAAGCATGAACAAGGCTTTCATTATTTTTTCCATAATTTTAAGGGTGTAAATTGATTTATTTTCCCCCTTTTATCCATAAAATCTCCAATAACTATTTCCAAAATTATTGTTTTGATAATTCATTTATTTGATTTCTATACTTATGCCAAAATATGGCTAATGTGATTTTTATGTATTTTATACAATTATATTTGGTATTTTTTAAGCTAAATTGCATATAAATGCAATATTAGCCCATTTCAAAATATAATTGTATTTTATATGCATAAAACTGGCCCCTGTATTTTTAAAATATTAGTTATGTATTTTAAAACATTTCAACACCTTAAATTATTTTCCAGATATTACTTATTATTTATTAAAGTTAAAATAGGGAAAACTGGTTATTTAAATAATAGCCAAATTCGGCTTTCAATTGTAGCCAATATCGGACCAATTCCCAACCCCATCTTCTAATTAAATAACTCGACCCTGACCCAATTACCCCTACCCGACCCAAGCCACTTTAAATCCTGGACGTTTATCTTTTAGATCAACAGGTTCTTTTGATTTCTATTTGGGTTTCCTTTGAAACCCTAACTCTCTTCTGAATCTCTCAGATCCGTGTTATTTTCATGCTTTAAGCCTGTTTCCTTCTATGATTTGCTTATTCTCGAGCTTTCCTCTGAAAGATCCTCTACTCTAAACCGTTTTTACTTTCGTTGAAAACTAGGGTTTTTTCGGAGTTCTTTCTACACCTGTTTTAACAGATTTCCTTATGATTAAACCTTTTTCCCTTGTTTATTTTGACCGATTTTATGTTCCTACTACTTTTTAACTTGACTCTGTTAAAAGCCCTAATTTTTAAAAGATTTTCATTACTTCGTTTCTATGTGTGCTAGCATGATTTTCTCTACTTCTTTTCTGTGTATTAGCATGATTTTCTTTACTTCGTTTCTGTGTGTTAGCCTGTTTACCTGATTCTTGTTAATCTCTTGTGATCCCCCATGCTTCGAATATGTTCTGCTGAATCTTTAGCCTACTTATATCATCCCTATATGATTGTGTTTGCTCATCTCTCGTTTCTTCTTGTCTATATAACTGACCGTGTTTGTTTGTTACTCCTGTTCATTCGTCTCTATTTATATGGTGAATATACAGAATCATGACTCCCCATGATTGATTCCCATTTTCCTTAATTGACGGTGATTGAAAGATCTTCTTTTAAAGCCCTAAAAGCTTTACCTCGTCTGTTTAAATTAACTGATTTCCTTACCTTATTTACCATGGTACTTTGTTTACTTAGTCTTTCCTTAATTGGGTTTTTCCTGAATTTGGTCCTAATTGACTACTCTATGCCTACTGAACCTTGACTCTTTCCTTATTTAATCATGCACTAATTCTTCTTCCTGCTTTATATGGTACTGAATCTTTCCGTTTGATTTTAATTCCCATAACTTAAGGAAGTACTCTTCCTTGATCCTCCGATTGATTGATTCTGAGTTCTTAAATTAGTGTACTACTATGATTTTTACCTTATTCCACTACCTATTTTCAACTATAAATACTCTAAGTCTTTCACAAACAAGGCACCTGCACTTGCTTTCAAAACTCCTCTCTTATAAAAATCTCTGTTTCTCCCTTCTCCCTTGTGTTATTTGCTACTATTAACCATCTGCAAGCCAAGGCTAATCATCTGTACCCTTTGGTTCTTTCATTCTGCTTGCTTCTATCTTCACTGGTATGTCCTAGTTTAACTTAAAGCCTCAACAACAACATGTTTTCTCTTCTTGTTTCAGTTTTCTTTTTATTCTAGCCTGCTTTTACTTGTGGTTCTGTTGTGAAGTTTGTAGTTAGGCTATAATATCAGCATGCTAGTATGACTCCCCTCCCTTTTAATTCATGCATTCCCTTGTGTGATTCAAGCATGCCTGAACAATTGTTCTCTTTACCTGCTGTGTGCTTACCATTCTTATGAATCCCAAATCCTTATCCCCCTCTATGAGTCTATGTTTTTTCCTGATTGGTTTGTGATTATGCCAGTTTCAACTATTTCTGAGCATTTCCAAACTAGTCCCAATACCCTTGCTGGGGTTATGTTTTTGCAAGTCAAATGCCTGTGTATTCCTAAACCCTTGACTCCTGTGTTACTTCTGAGTTCAGTTGGACTCTGTGACTACTGAAGTACTTGACTTTGTGTATCACAATAACTTTTTTCAGACAACCTCTATTACCTTATTAATTGCTTTCATAAACAGACTTTTAAGTCCAGTCTTTAATAAATTTTCTTTCAACCTGTGTCCTGCACTTCCACTTCATTCTTAGTTAATAAGTTCTGCCCCCTCTAGTATGTGTACTGCCTTGAGATCTTCTTGAGAACCCTCTGAACTCTGGCAGTACCGAGGCTGGCCTTTCCACACTGCACCGGTTCAATGCTTGGCTACTAAGTCTAGGTGTAAGCATTGCGCGGGGTCCTTGAGACCCTTAGGGAACTTTGATGCACCTAGACTCTGATTTGTCTATGGAAACGAGGCTTGAAAGACCATTGGAGGCTTCTGGGAAATTTGGGCCTAATTGCAGGCTCTCTATAGAATAGCTTCTTGATTCTCTATTTTACTTATGTAATTCATTTATTGGTCTGTAATAATTTGTAAATAGAAATTTGGGGGTGCTTAGTAAAAAGGGGTGGGTAGATGTATACTTTGTGGGGTAACATGGGTAGAAATCCTGCTCATAGGATCTTACTTTTAAAAATCTGCATGCTTTACTCAATAGAAAACATGCTCATAGGGATTTACTCTTTTAAAACCTGATTTCTTTGCCTAATAGAAATCATGCCTATAGGATTTCAGTATTAATCTCGTTTGCATCACATAGAAATCATGCCTATAGGATTTCATTATTAATGTCGTTTGCACCATAATAGAAATCATGCCTATAAGGACTTCATTTCTAGTGTCGTTTGCATCAAACAGAAATCACGTTCTTAAGATTCTACATTTTCGTCATGTTAGAAATCATGTTCATAGGGCCTCAAACAACCGTGTCTTTAATCATTTCAAATATAGACATTATGCTTGTAGGGATTGCCATCCGCAATTACGTCTAGTAGTCTAAATAGCCTAACGAGTCAATTTCATTTTCGTCTAGTTTACTTCTTAAAACTGGCCTTATTAGGTGATGACATTTCCTAAAACTAGTTCTTTCAAATTCGGCTTAACCTCATTAGATATCCTGCTTACAGGTGTCAAAAGGGTCTATTTTGAAAACTTGTTTATCTCTGCACTAATGTATATACACAGTACTGCACATAGGCAAGCCTTAGGGTATTTTTCAAAACCTGCATTTCCCTGAAGTTGTTTCCATCGTTCAATATTTTTTATTCTAATAAGCTGTTTAAAAGGAGTCACTAAGCAACGATTAGGTTATAACTTCTGAATCTGAAAGTGGTCTATTTCTGCATAACCGCCTAGAAATCCTGCTTTAGGACTTTGATTAATAAAGACCTTAACTGTGTTTGAGTCGTGCTGCTTGTATGTTTGTTTGAGGAGGAAATTGTGAGCCTCTTAATTGCTCCCATTATGTGAAAGTCCTAAATGTTTTTGACTGTCGCCTTAGATTTTCGCCTTTAAAACCTTAGGGGTACGTCTAGAACCACCCATAGGTAGAGGTCCTAACACCCTCCCGGACCGTTAAGAAGGGGCGGGTAGCAGCACACAATAGGAATCAATGACCAAACACTCGCTTTGCATGACCAATAAAGGGGTGGGAAGGGTAGACATGGATATAATGACCGGTGCGCTAATGCCACGCGTAGCCCTTTTTCAAGGAGTGATTACCGGGCATTGTACTGATGTGATCATATAGGCTGACCAACCTAGGACCTCCCTCTCCCCAAATCCTCTTTACTTGAAGCTTTATTTTCTTTTTTATACATGGAACCTGTTTAAATTCTTACTTTATTATTTGAGTCAACATGCTCTGCTTGCAATTATTTGTTTCAACTGTTTGTTTATTTTGGACTAATTTGTGAATGTAAGTTCGGCCGGGATCCACAGTTGTGGACCAAGAGGGAAGCCTAACACCTTCCTGCCGAGGTTACCTCGAGCCCTTACCCTAATCTCTGGTAATACAAACCAACCCAAGAGTTAATTACTCTAGGTGCCCTAACGTACCTTAACTCGTTAGGTGGCGACTCTTCAAATACCCAATTCCCAAAAGGAAATGAGTCATTACACCCCGTGAATGTCGAAACCTAGACTCCTCCCCGCGAGAGAGGTAAAAAAGGGGGCGCGACAGCATGGTGACTCTGCTGGGGATAATTAGGCTCTTCCAAAACGAACTCATGCTCTTATGAATTAGTCCAAGCATGCTTTATCCCGTACCCTCTTCCCTTGCTTTAATTTTACTGTCTGTTTTCTTTTAAAGCACTTATGGTTCTCTATTCTTGAAACTGACTTGTCTTATTGTTTCCTTTTCCTGTAACTGTCTTTCAATTGTTAAATATTGTATTTAATTTTCCTTACGTGAAAATACTTGACTACATGTTATGAACTGCCGCATAAATCATGCTCCACATCATATTCCACTCGTGCGTATCAAATCCTATAGCAACGCTTTAATGAGTGGTTGCGCTCTTCCTATTTACTACCCTTGAATTCGGAAAGGCTTATTTGCGGTAAAACCAGCGGTGCATTTGATGGTTCTGTGTCTTCCCCCTCGAGTTGTCCGCTCGAGGGTACCAGTCTAAAACCCCATAGAAACCTTACTCTGGTCAAAATTGTGCATGTATCATGGTCAAACCTAGCCAGGTCAGTTATGTTGTCCGCATAATGATCCTTTAAGATAAGCCTTATCCAAAGTCCATCAGGTTTTCCATAATCCCAACGGACACAACCACGTCCTGTGCATTAATTTGGAGAACTAAATGCCGATACGCTGATCATAAATGTATTAATAGTCGAGTCTAGTGGGGATAAAGTCTAACCTTTTGTTTTGCAGGAAATGAAGCACGAGGTCCCCAGCTTCGGTATGTTAACATACCCTCACTCTTGCTAGACTGGTGGAAGAATCTTCCATCGGATGATCAAATCAATGAATGGAAAGAAAGGGTCGTCAAGACTAGTGAAAAGCTAGAATATCTGGAATACAGCCTGTTAGAATTAGAAGGAAAAGTGAGAAAAAGAGTCACCGACTGCTAGAACGCTGAGGGAAACGAAGGAAGACATTTAGCAAAGGCGTTCTTACTGACGAACCTGCGCGAGCTGGAGGATTTGATCAACGAGAACATTCAACCTGAGGAAGGCCCTTCTAAGACCAAATAGATTAGGTTTACTCACTTTCTAAATGTAATAAGGCCAAGTGTCAATAGTAACTCATTTTTATCATTATTTTAGTATCGTTTTGGGATTCGTCTATTCTTACATTATGAAATGAAGCATTTATTGGCATTAAAAGTTCTCCAAATCTACTTGTCGCTAGGCCTACCTCGGGCACAACGAGGCTCCCAAATTAGGACGCAAATTTATATTTCCGCAATATGTGTTTAAATACTGCAAACATTTTATAATCCTTACTGACTTGTTTACCTTTTCTTTTTTCCTTTATTTTGATTATTCCCATCCCCTGAGGTTGGTTCGCTCATACTGACATCATCAGCATACCTAAAGGTCTTCCACATCCTCTTCTTCCAAGTGATCCTAAAAGCAAAGGAAAAGTCAGAATAAATGATCCAATGCAGTGCAATATTGAGGAGGAGAAGGAAGAAGGCCTCACTATTCAGATTGTGGAGAGAGGAGCTGTTCTCAGAAACTGGACCGCCACACCATCCTGGGCACGCCGAGTCCCTGGGTAGCTTGGAAGAATTTATAGTCGTTCTAGGCATTTAAAATTTCCAGCAATTTTGTTTTACGATTCCTTTGTTTCAAAATAAATGCTCGATTCATCGAGCGAAGCTTTGTTTGAACAATTTTTCTCAGTTTTAATCAAATGCATTTGTCCTTTATCATTATTCATTACTATTTTTATACTTTTCCCTTCTACAGTGTTATTATTACTTTTCCTGATGAACCAGTGATTGTGACATGTAATGAGGCAACGCAACATGAGAATAGTGACTCAGAGGATGAAGATGAGATACCCGAGGAAATTGTCAGAAAAGTTGAGAACTTTGAGAACAAGCCTAAGTCCATTCTGGACGAGACCGAAGCAGTAAATTTGGGAGACGCCGAGACAATCAAAGAGACCCACATCAGCATTCACTTGTCGCCAACAGAGAAAAAAGAAGACATCCATTTTCTAAAGGAATACGAGGACATTTTTGCATGATCGTACGACGATATGACCGGTTTGAGCATATCTATAGTGGCTCACAAGTTGCCTACCAATCCCATGTGTCCGCCAGTCAAGAAGAAACTCAGAAAATTCAAACCAGACATGAGTTTGAAAGTCAAGGAGGAAGTTACAAAGCAGATCAAAGCCAAAGTTTTCAGAGTGTTTGAGTACCCAACCTGGTTAGCTAACATTGTGCCAGTTCCGAAGAAAGACGGGAAGTTCCGAGTATGTGTTGATTATCGGGATTTGAACAGAGCAAGTCCCAAAGACGACTTCCCACTACCAAATATAAATATCCTGATCGATAACTGCGCCAAGCATGAACTCCAATCCTTTGTAGATTGCTTCGCAGGTTATCACCAGATCTGGATGGATGAAGAAGATGCCGAGAAGACATCTTTTATTACGCCTTGGGGTGTATACTATTACAAGATGATGCCATTCGGTCTAAAGAATGCTGGGGCCACTTATATGAGAGCCATGACAACCATTTTCCATGATATGATACACAAACAAATAGAGGTGTATGTGGACAACATCATTATCAAATCCAAGAGAGTCGCGGACCACACAGCGGATTTGAGGAAGTTCTTTGACAGGTTAAGGAGGTACAACTTGAAGTTGAACCCCGCAAAATGTGCATTCGGGGTTCTCGCAGGAAAGCTACTAGGATTCATTGTCAGCCGCCGAGGGATCGAGCTAGATCCGACTAAAGTCAAAGCTATTCAGGAGTTACCACCACCCAAAAGCAAGAAAGACGTGATGAGCTTCCTAGGACGGCTCAATTACATCAGTCGATTCATAGCGCAGTCCACAGTAATACGTGAACCCATCTTCAAGATGCTGAGAAAGGACGCCGAGACAAGTTGGACCGAGGATTGTCAGGAAGCTTTTGACAAGATCAAAGAATACATGTCCACACCGCCAGTTCTAGTCCCGCCAGAGCCAGGACGACCTTTGCTACTTTATCTATATGTGTTAGATGGAGCCTTCGGATGTGTTTTGGGATAACATGATGAGACAGGAAGAAAGGAGCAAGCCATATATTACTTGAGTAAGAAATTCACACCTTATGAAGCACGGTATTCTCTGCTTGAACGCACTTGCTGTGCTTCTGGATAGCCCAGAAGTTGAGGCATTATATCCAGGATGGATCCTTTGAAGTACATATTTCAGAAGCCCATGCCTACGGGGAAGTTGGCTAAATGGCAGATATTGCTGAGTGAGTTCGAAATCATCTACGTGACTCAAAAGGCGGTCAAGGGACATGCCTTGGCAGATCACCTCGCTGAAAATCCGGTGTAATGTATTTTCCTGATGAAGATGTATCATTCGTAGGGGAAGACATTACCGAAGCATATGACGGTTGGAGGATGTTCTTTGATGGAGCCGCAAATTTCAAAAGAGTAGGCATTGGAGCAGTTTTGGTATCAGAAACAGGTCAACATTATCCCGTATCTGCTAAACTCAAATTTCCTTGCACCAACATTATGGCAGAATATAAAGCCTGCATGCTAGGGCTCAACAGGGCAGTCGACATGAACATTCAGGAGTTGTTGGTGATGGGTGATTCAGATTTGCTTGTGCACCAGGTACAAGGAGAATGGGCTACCATGAATTCCAAAATATTGCCATATCTGCACCATGTGCAGGAATTGAAAAAAAGGTTCACAAAGATAGAATTCCGACATGTGCCCAGAATTCAGAATGAGTTCGTCGATGCATTAGCCACTTTATCGTCAATGATACAGCATCTAGATAAGAACTATATTGATCTCATTCCAGTAAGGATCTATAATCAGCCGGCATATTGTGCTGATGTCGAAGAAGAAACAAATGGAAAGCCTTGGTTTCATGACATCAAGGAGTATTTATCAAAAGGAGAATATCCGGAGCACGCAAATCACATTCAGAAATGCACGCTCTGAAGGTTGTCAAAATAATTTCTTCCACAGTGGAGGGAACTTGTATAGAAGAACTCCGGATTTGGGTTTGCTAATGTGTGTCGACGCAAAGGAAGCTTCCAAGCTACTTGAGGATGTGCATGCTGGGACCTGTGGTCCGCACATGAACGGTTTTGTTTTGGCCAAGAAAATACTCAGAGCAGGTTACTTCTGGATGACCATGGAGACAGATTGTATTCAGTATGTCCGCAAATGCTTTCAATGTCAAGTGCATGCCGACATGATAAAGGTGCCGCCAAATGAGCTCAATGCAACAAGCTCGCCTTGGCCATTCACCGCCTGGGGAATGGATGTTATTGGCCCAATTGAGCCTACTACTTTGAACGGGCACAAGTTTATTCTAGTGGCCACTGATTACTTCACAAAATAGGTAGAAGCTGCGTCTTACAAAGCTGTAACCAAGAAAGTCGTCGCAGATTTTGTCAAGGATCATATTATCTGTCGTTTCGGAGTTCCTGAGTCCATTATTACTGACAACGCCGCCTACCTCAATAGTGATCTGATGAAAGCTATATGTGAGACTTTCAAAATCAAGCACAAGAATTCCACCGCTTATAGACCTCAGATGAATGGAGCCGTAGAAGCCGCCAACAAAAACATTAAGAAGATACTAAGGAAAATGGTAGAGAATCACAACAAGTGGCATGAAAAGTTACCCTTTTCTCTGTTAGGGTACCGCACCACAGTTCGCACGTCAACCGGGGCAACTACCTACATGCTAGTTTATGGTACCGAGGCTGTCATCCAAGCCGAGGTAGAGATTCCTTCCTTAAGAGTCATCAGGATGCCGAACTCAGCGATGCGGAATGGATAAGGATCTTTTATGAACAATTGGCCCTTATCGATGGAAAAAGAAATAACGTAGTGTGTCACGTCCAACTCTATCATAACAGAATGTCCATAGCTTTCAACAAACGGTTCAAACCAAGGCAGTTGGTATTAAAGAAAATCTTCCCGCACCAAGATGAAGCCAAAGGGAAATTCTCTCCCAATTAGCAAGGTCCGTACATGGTTCACAGGGTCCTAACAGGTGGAGCACTCATACTTGCAAAAATGGACAGAGAAATCTGGCCAAAACCAATCAATTCAGACGCAGTCAAGAGATACTATGCCTAGATTATTTCACATTTCTTTTCTAATGTAATTGAACTACGCTTGACCTGATTCCTGTTTAAGAGGGGATACGTAGGCAGCCTTATGGGTTCGGTCATATCATATTAAAATTTTCATTTCCCTAAAAATCAGAAACTGGGGCAGAATTTTGAGGAGGGTCCTCAAAATTCCGGAGCAAGTCCAGCCAATGCCAACGTGCGTTAGGAGGCCAGTAATCAGTCAAGAACTGAGGCAGAATTTTGAGAAAGGTTCTCAAAATTCCGAGGAAGATTCAGCAAGATCCGTCATCCGAAGACGGTTAGAAGTCATCTACCAAACTGGGGCAGAATTTTGAGGAAGATCCTCAAAATTCCAACATAAAGGAGCTGCAATGCCTTTGAAATGTGTCACAGTCGCTAGTTCATCAAAGTTACTTGATATATCAATACACTTCCAAAACAATTCTATTTTATCAATGAATGCATATTTTTCAAAAAATTCTATTTTCATAACAGTCAAGTGCTACCTAGGGGAGCTCGAGGGGGGGATTCCAGAGCAGAGCAGAGCAAGGCCGGTAGACGAAGCAAGAACCAGCCTTCCTCCATGAAACTTACGATTTTTCTTTGAACGCAGGTACATTCGACAATAGCATTCGTACGCAAACATGTCCTAGCTAAGATATACTCCACCCTTATCTGTTATTTTCTCTTTGCATGAGTCTAATCCTTGACTCCACATCTGCATGAGTCTAAGCCCTGACTCCATACTTGCATGAGTCTAATCCTTGACTCCACATCTGCACGAGTCTAAGCCCTGACTCCATACCTGCATAATGCTAAGCATTGCCTTCTCTTTGCATGAGTCTAAGCCCTGACTCCATACTTGCATGAGTCTAATCCTTGACTCCACATTTTCACGAGTCTAAGACCTAACTCCATACCTGCATGAGGCTAAGCACCGCCTTCTCTTTGCATGAGTCTAAGCCCTGACTCCATACTTGCAAGAGTCTAATCCTTGACTCCACATTTGCATGAGTCTAATCCTTGACTCCATATCTGTATGAGGCTGATCCTTGCCTCCATATGTGCGTGGGACTAAGCCCTGACCTGCATCTTGCATGAGGTTAAGCTCTACCTCCATATTTTCCTTCTCTTTGCATGAGACTAAGCTCTGTCTCCAATCCTGCATGAGTCTAAGCCCTGACTCCATATGTGCATGAGGCTAATCCTTGCCTCCTCATTCGCATCATGGTAATCCTTGCCTCCCCACTTGCACGAGACTAAACACTGTCCCTCTTTGCACCAATGTTGCTCTATTTTTTTACTAATCACCTACTTGCTTTTCGATCGGGCTAAGCTCTGCCCTTCATTTCACAAGACTAAGCCTTGTCTTGTTACATCATATTATTGCATTTCATGGGCTGAAATATCGCCAATCTGTCCAAAGCCGTCATAGTCTAAAGGCATCATCCTCATAGCCGGAAGACACCATGCCATGGCCTGAGGATCCCCCAAATTTGCATATCATTATTCAAAGGCGTCATGGTTCGGAGGCACCATTTACATGGCCCGAGAACATCATTCATGACCTACGAATCCCTCATTAAACAATTCATGGCCCAGGACATCATGGTCCTAGGACGTCATCTTTAACCGTCCGAAGACAACCTTCATGGTCCAAAGGGAATCTGCATCATATTTAAGTTCTCGCAAATATGTTTGTATCATCTTTTATTTGCAGGTAATCAGGAAACAACCGCTATCCTAGCAGGAGCGATCTCGCTCCAGCTCCCTCCAACCGTCCCGAACCTTAACCGTTCACAGTAGCCGCTTCCGCATCTCCCGTCCGTCCTCACAATAATTTCATCGGCATAATCCGCAGGTGAGTCCAGAACTACACATGGCCCGATTCCTGTAAAACCAGTGATATGTAAGCAACTCGAAAACTGGAGTTCGGCCTCCGTCTTCTGAAGCATCCCATTCGGTCAAAATTGGCCATCATTTCTTTACCCGAAAACTCTTTCATCCTTCCCGGGTAAAGAGGGGCAACTGTTGATACCCAATTTTTCCCTATATATTTTATAAATATGCATAAAAGCCTTCAAAATAGCATATATACGCATATATAAGCATGCACAAGGCTTTCATTATTTTTCGCATAATTTCAAGGGTGTAAATTGATTTATTTTCCCCCTTTTATCCATAAAATCCCCAATAATTATTTCCAAAATTATTGTTTTGATAATTCATTTATTTTATTTCTATACTTATGCCAAAATATGGCTAATGTGAATTGTTATGTATTTTTTACAATTACATTTGGTATTTTTTAAGCTAAATTGCATATAATTGCAATGTTAGCCCATTTCAAAATATAATTATATTTTATATGCATAAAATTGGCCCATGTATTTTAAAATATTAGTTATGTATTTTAAAACATTTCGGCACCTTAAATTATTTTCCAGATATTACTTATTATTTATTAAAATTAAAATAGGGAAAAACAGATTATTTAAATAATAGCCAAATTTGGCTTTCAATTGTAGCCAAAATCGGACAAATTCCCAGCCCCTTCTTCTAATTAAATAACCTGACCCAGACCCAATTACCCCTACCCGACCCAAGCCATTTTAAATCCTGGCCGTTGATCTCGTTCCTCCTTTCCTTTTTAATTTTGAGAGACCCCAAACCCTAAATCATTTCTTCTAAACTGCCTCCTTCAGATGCTCTCTCATCTCCACTCTTCTCTCAAACCTAACCCTAGACTCCTCCACTCACCTCCTTCTCCTGTCATCTCCGGCGACTATCTCTCAAACCCAAAACCTCCAATGGTCACTCCACCGCCTTGCTCATCATCTCTAAGGCCCTCAAGGGTCCTGGGCCATGTCGATTGGGACCTAAGGTTTCTAATTCTATTGTTCGAGGCATCTCTGGTGTGATTTTGGGCAAAATCACACCATAGGTGTTACGGTTTGTGAGGTTACAACAGGTTCTTTTGATTTCTATTTGGGTTTCCTTTGAAACCCTAACTCTCTTCTGAATCTCTCAGATCCGTGTTATTTTCATGCTTTAAGCCTGTTTCCTTCTATGATTTGCTTATTCTCGAGCTTTCCTCTGAAAGATCCTCTACTCTAAACCGTTTTTACTTTCGTTGAAAACTAGGGTTTTTTCGGAGTTCTTTCTACACCTGTTTTAACAGATTTCCTTATGATTAAACCTTTTTCCCTTGTTTATTTTGACCGATTTTATGTTCCTACCACTTTTTAACTTGACTCTGTTAAAAGCCCTAATTTTTAAAAGATTTTCATTACTTCGTTTCTATGTGTGCTAGCATGATTTTCTCTACTTCTTTTCTGTGTGTTAGCATGATTTTCTTTACTTCGCTTTTGTGTGTTAGCTTGTTTACCTGATTCTTGTTAATCTCTTGTGGTCCCCCATGCTTCGAATATGTTCTGCTGAATCTTTAGCCTACTTATATCATCCCTATATGATTGTGTTTGCTCATCTCTTATTTTTTCTTGTCTATATAACTGACCGTGTTTGTTTGTTACTCCTGTTCATTCGTCTCTATTTATATGGTGAAATATACAGAATCATGACTCCCCATGATTGATTCCCATTTTCCTTAATTGACGGTGATTGAAAGATCTTCTTTTAAAGCCCTAAAAGCTTTACCTCGTCTGTTTAAATTAACTGATTTCCTTACCTTATTTACCATGGTACTTTGTTTACTTAGTCTTTCCTTAATTGGGTTTTTCCTGAATTTGGTCCTAATTGACTACTCTATGCCTACTGAACCTTGACTCTTTCCTTATTTAATCATGCACTAATTCTTCTTCCTGCTTTATATGGTACTGAATCTTTCCGTTTGATTTTAATTCCCATAACTTAAGGAAGTACTTCCTTGATCCTCCGATTGATTGATTCTGAGTTCTTAAATTAGTGTACTACTATGATTTTTACCTTATTCCACTACCTATTTTCAACTATAAATACTCTAAGTCTTTCACAAACAAGGCACCTGCACTTGGCTTTCAAAAACTCCTCTCTTATAAAAATCTCTGTTTCTCCCTTCTCCCTTGTGTTATTTGCTACTATTAACCATCTGCAAGCCAAGGCTAATCATCTGTACCCTTTGGTTCTTTCATTCTGCTTGCTTCTATCTTCACTGGTATGTCCTAGTTTAACTTAAAGCCTCAACAACAACATGTTTCTCTTCTTGTTTCAGTTTCTTTTATTTCTAGCCTGCTTTTACTTGTGGTTCTGTTGTGAAGTTTGTAGTTAGGCTATATTATCAGCATGCTAGTATGACTCCCCTCCCTTTTAATTCGTGTATTCCCTTGTGTGATTCAAGCATGCCTGGACAATTGTTCTCTTTACCTGCTGTGTGCTTACCATTCTTATGAATCCCAAATCCTTATCCCCCTCTATGAGTCTATGTTTTTTCCTGATTGGTTTGTGATTATGCTAGTTTCAACTATTTCTGAGCATGTCCAAAGCCAGTCCAAATACCATTGCTAGGGTTCTGTGTTTGCAGTCAAATGCCTGTGTATTCCCAAGCCCTTGACTCCTGTATGACTTCTGAGTTCAGCTAGACTCTGTGACTATTGAAGTACTTGACTTTGTGTATCACTACAACTTTTTTCAGACAACCTCTATTACCTTATTAATTGCTTTCATAAACAGACTTTTAAGTCCAGTCTTTAATAAATTTTCTTTCAACCTGTGTCCTGCGCTTCCACTTCATTCTTAGTTAATAAGTTCTGCCCCCTCTAGTATGTGTACTGCCTTGGGATCCTCTTGAGAACCCTCTGAACTCTGGCATACCGAGGCTGGCCTTTCCACACTGCACCGGTTCAATGCTTGGCTACTAAGTCTAGGTGTAAGCATTGCGCGGGGTCCTTGAGACCCTTAGGGAACTTTGATGCACCTAGACTCTGATTTGTCTATGGAAACGAGGCTTGAAAGACCATTGGAGGCTTCTGGGAAATTTGGGCCTAATTGCTGGCTCTCTATAGAATAGCTTCTTGATTTTCTATTTTTACTTATGTAATTTATTTATTGGTCTGTAATAATTTGTAAATAGAAATTTGGGGGTGCTTAGTAAAAAGGGGTGGGTAGATGTATACTTTGTGGGGTAACATGGGTAGAAATCCTGCTCATAGGATCTTACTTTTAAAAATCTGCATGCTTTACTCAATAGAAAACATGCTCATAGGGATTTACTCTTTTAAAACCTGATTGCTTTGAAAGTAGTCCTATAGGATTTCAGTATTAATGTCGTTTGCATCACAAAGAAATCATGCCTATAGGATTTCATTATTAATGTCGTTTGCACCATAATAGAAATCATGCCTATAAGGACTTCATTTCCAGTGTCGTTTGCATCAAACAGAAATCACGTTCTTAAGATTCTGCATTTTCGTCATGTTAGAAATCATGTTCATAGGGCCTCAAACAACCGTGTCTTTAATCATTTCAAATATAGATATCATGCCTGTAGGGATTGCCATCCGCAATTACGTCTAGTAGTCTAATTAGCCTAACGAGTCAATTTTATTTTCGTCTAGTTTACTTCTTAAAACTGGCCTTATTAAGTGATGACATTTCCTGAAACTAGTTCTTTCAAATTCGGCTTAACCTCATTAGATATCCTGCTTACAGGTGTCAAAAGGGTCTATTTCGAAAACCTGTTTGTCTCTGCACTAATGTATATACACAGTACTGCACATAGGCAATCCTTAGGGTATTTTTCAAAACCTGCATTTCCCTGAAGTTGTTTCCATCGTTCAACAAATCCGATTCTAATAAGCTATTTAAAAGGAGTCACTAAGCAACGATTAGGTTATAACTTCTGAATCTGAAAGTGGTCTATTTCTGCATAACTGCTTAGAAATCCTGCTTTAGGACTTTGATTAATAAAGACCTTAACTGTGTTTGAGTCGTGCTGCTTATATGTTTGATTGAGGAGGAAATTGTGAGCCTCTTAATTGCTCCCATTATGTGAAAGTCCTAAATGTTTTTGACTGTCGCCTTAGATTTTCGCCTTTAAAACCTTAGGGGTACGTCTAGAACCACCCATAGGTAAAGGTCCTAACACCCTCCGGGACCGTTAAGAAGGGGTGGGTAGCAGCACGCAATAGGAATCAATGACCAAACACTCGCTTTGCATGACCAATAAAGGGGTGGGAAGGGTAGACATGAATATGATGACCGGTGCGCTAATGCCACGCGTAGCCCCTTTTCAAGGGGTGATTTACCGGGCATTGTACTGATGTGATCCTATAGGCTGACCAACCTAGGACCTCCCTCTCCCCAAATCCTCTTTACTTGAAGCTTTATTTTCTTTTTTATACATGGAACCTGTTTAAATTCTTACTTTATTATTTGAGTTATACAATGCCCAACATGCTCTGCTTGCAATTATTTGTTTCAACTGTTTGTTTATTTTGGACTAATTTGTGAATGTAAGTTCGGCCAGGACCCACAGTTGTGGACCAAGAGGGGTGCCTAACACCTTTCCCTCGAGGTTACCTCAAGCCCTTACCCTAATCTCTAGTAATACAAACCAACCCAAGAGTTAATTACTCTAGGTGCCCTAACGCACCTTAACTCGTTAGGTGGCGACTCTTCAAATACCCAATTCCCAAAAGGAAATGAGTCATTACACCCTGTGAATGTCGAAACCCGGACTCCTCCCCACGAGAGAGGGAAAAAAGGGGGCGCGACATCCCGGGTGTGATTTTTGGCCGGATTTGGGATTTGATGTAGAATTTGATCTTTATCAATTGTAATTGCTTCCTTGGGCTTGTCTTACTGGGGTGGAATAGGTCGACGTTCAATTTGTGCATGGCGATTTCCTTTTGCGATACCTGGCATATCTGCATGGCTGAAAGCAAATAAATCTTCGTTAGTTGCTAAGAATTGACGGAATTTACCTGGTTCCTGAAGTTTGCAGCCGATGTAGGTTTTCTTGCTGTGGTCGTTGAGGTCTAAATGAATGGGGTCGAGGTTTTCTATGGTTGATCCTGCAACTTCGACCATATCGGGGTCTCTGATGACATCCTCGTTGTTGTCGCACGTCGACCTCGACCCTATTGATTGCTATGCCTCTTTTTCTTTGTCTTTCTTTTGTTGAGTGACCGTGCTGTCTAAGGAGATGCGGTAGCATTCCCAGAATGTGCGTTGTTCCCCTCGTATACTGAATATTCCCCACGGAGTCAGGAACTTGATGACCTGGTCTAAGCTGCAAGGGACAGCTCTCATGGTATGTATCCTTGGTCTCCCTACTATGGCGTTGTACGCTGTGTCTTGGTCCATGATATGGAATGTGTTTTCTAGAGTGTGCCACTAGCCAGAACGGGGAGTGTGATTTCACCAGATTTTCGCTCGACTGCATTGTTAAAACCAGTTAGCCTGATGCAATGTGACACTATCTTATCTTCAAGTTTCATTTGTGCAAGTACTCGAGGATGAATAATGCACGCGCTACTCTCATCATCTACCATAATGCGTCTCACATCGGTATCTAAAATTCGTAATGTGATAACAATGGCATCATAGTGAGGGAAAGCCAAACTGTTGGTATCTGACTTATCGAAGATGATACTCTCTTCGAGGTCGTCATACCATTCACGGGTGATTGACCGTTTGAGCTTGTGGGTAGTGGTGAACTTCACGCTGTTGATGGAAGCATCGTCGATGTCGCCGATGATCATGTGGATGGTACGAGCTGCTGAAGGCGGCTTCGACGGTCTTCAGTGTTGTTCGCGTCCTTTGGCAAAGTTGATCCTCCCCTATTTGCTCAGTAACTCTTTGAGGTGTCCCTGTCTTAACATGTTTGCGACCTCTTGCCTTTGGCGATGCAATCTTCGATTTTGTGCCCTCGTTCTTGATGGAACTCGCAAAGGGCGTCTGACTTTCTGCTACTTGGATCTGACCTCATCTTTCGTGGGCACTTTACCTTTGGTCCGAGCTTCTCCAGGGCATAGACTATTTCTGCAGGTGACACACAAAAGTTGTGAGCGGATAATAATGACAACATACCTCTTTCATTCCGATGAGTCCCTGTCCTTGGGCTAGCGGGCCTTCTTCGAAGCAGCAGGAGGACACAACGACCGTTCTGACATACGGTTGATGTCGTTCTCTGTTAGATCGTGGATTTGCGAGATCTCTTCTGGTATCATTTCTTCGATCTTTTCTGGATTTGGCCTGTACCGAGGTCAGTCGGTGAGTTGGTCCATTGAGGTCGTCCTCATCCGCTCGGACCTCGACACAATATGCGTTGTGTATTTTGTCCCAAGTGGTTGGTAGGTACTTCATCAGTCGAGTTAATAACTTTCTAGTCGCCCTCGAACCATCCCTGCTCTGCCCGTTCTGAAAGGCTGCGACCGCCATCCCTTCTAACACGTTCGGCAGGGTCATCCTTACTCGGTTGAACTGGACGAGGAAATCCCTCAATCCCTCTCCCGGGATTGTTTAATAGCAACTATGTTGTTCACTCTCGCCTCGGCCTTCTTGGCCCCAGCATGGGCAGTTACGAATTTATCGGCCATCTCTTCGAAAGTTTCTATGGAACGCGTAGGTAGTTGTGAATACCATGTTTACGCTCCTCCTGTGAGTGCTTCACCGAATGTTTTCAACAAAATGGAAGACACTTGTTCTTTGGTGAGGTCATTGCCTTTCACGGCGGTGACGTAGTGAGTCACATGATCGGTTGTGCCATCATATATCCTGAGGTAGGGCGGCATTTTAAATGCTTTTGATATGGCATGTGGGGCAGCGTCATCACTATATGGCTGCTCGATGAACCGGCCGGCATCCATATTCGGCAAGAGCTTAGGAGTGCCTGGTATTTTATCGACCCTTTCTTGGTGTTCTTTTATTTGGTCCCGGAGTGGTTTGTTCTCATTCTCTATTTCCTCCATCCTTTTCAAAATGGATGCGAGAGTGTCATCACCTGCACTATTAATGACAGGGTAAGTAATACCTGTCGTTGGATGAGGAGGGAGTTGGTTGTGTTGCTCGTCCGCTGGTTGTATAACACAAGTCCTTGCGTTTTCTGTAGCTGTGTCCCGAGCGGGCTTGTGGAGGACGCTGGTTAGCATGTCAATTAGCCATGCCTTAAGGAGTTTTTTTACAGCTGGGGGTGTCTCCTCCGCCACAGATGTGGAGGCTCCCTTACAAAGAGATTTTGTGATGTTGCAGTGAGGAAGAGGTGACCCATCTTGCCTAGGGGAGGCATCCGGCGTTGCGTCTTCGTCTGATGTTTCACAGCTTTCATTGATGATGTTCATGAGGTTGGTGAGGAGATCGCTTATTATTCTCGTCCCGTAGAAAAAGAGTTAAATAGACCACACACGGTGAAAAAAGAGTTGCTTTGAGTATTCTTTGTGGCCTTGGCTTCATTCTCTTTTTTAAGTATGTTTTTTCATCAATTAAGTTTGTTAAAATTTTATTTGATTAGGAGTGGTGGAATCTATGCATATTTTTGTTTTGTATTGAATTTTTATACTTGAATTCTTTTCAGTAAAGCAAAATTTTGTATGTCTATATATAAACTCATATCTTATTTACACGAAATAATTTTCTTATTAAAGAAATTAAGTTAGATAAGTCTTACAATGAGAAACAAGCCCTTGTTGGTACTGTAACTCTGGCCTCTATTATTGCCGTCAAAGTGGATATGTTGGATGTATTAAATATACTGGTAGGCGGTCTTAATAAAAATGCTTGTGTAATTTGAGGCTTCATAGTAAGATTATATTTTTAATAATCGTGGTGACTAGGTCAGTTTGCACATATCTCGATTAATTTTACGGGATATTTGCCACCTCTAACCAGCACACGGTGGTCTCCGTTTTGTTTTGGCAAACAAAATAGACAAATAACTTTGAACTCGTGAACAACACATCACTTTGAACACTCTGGACGTTACTGACTCACTCAACTATATCAAGGATGTTTAAAATATAATATATAACCATATAAAATATTACAAATTTACTTATATACACAGTATAATTTTCCAGCGAAGAGTGTTCACTTGACCACTCTTGTCGTAATGTGGCTACGCCACTGATTTAATCATTTTATTTTCCTCTCAGCTAAAAGATAAACGTCAATCACACCTATTGACATTACTTAAAATTACCTAGTTGCACTTAGAGTTTATATACAAAAAGCTTGTCAGCACCACATGCTTAATTGATGGTTTAGTTGAGTTTCTCCATTAGCCGTCATAATGCTGCTAACTTGAGGATTAAACCATCTAAAAAATACTAGTGGGATAAGTGCTTGGTACTAAAAGTCAATGAATCATAGCTTATGCTTCCACATAATTTTTTGTTGTTGGACTCCCACTATAAAATCCCACTAATCTTTGTGGACAGAATTTGCGAAATCAGCTATATATCCACGAACTAGCTAGGTCATTATGATCAAACACAGGAGTTGACAAGAACTAATGTTTTTCGTACTAGTTTTAGTTTAAACAACAAAGGGGGTGACAAAAACCATTCAAACTTTCAAACCCGCCTTTAGTTGCATAACCATACTGCGATAATATAATATAATTTTTTTTCTGCTACTTCTATGGTAAAAATAGGAGTTTTAACTCTGTTACACTGGCAACGTATTAACTTTTTTACATGAAGTTAACATAACATATATATATATATACAACCACATGCAATTGTCTGTAGTAATCTTGATTTGGCAACATACATACAAATAAGATATATAACTCGCTATAGTCAATCGTAATGCACTTTTTTTGCACTGAAAATGTAAAATTCATGTAAGTGCATATAACTTAAAAATTACTACTATACTCCATGCGCGGGTGAATATATGTGGCCAAAATGTCAAATATAGTGGCCTAGTGGAACTATCCTTGCATTTTGATCCTTCTTCCACTTCTAATACAGTTATAGAAACTTTACTATATAAGTAATTTTTGGTTTTCTAGGAATTGACATTAAGAAGAAACCAAAACCTCAATATACCTAACCTATGGCCACCAATAATCAACAATTCTCTCCCTCCTCAAGATTCATCATTCTATTATTAGCGTTACTCTTCCACATTCATTATGGTACTACTTCTCCCCTTATATTAATGACCAACTCTTCATTACCATTTATCTATTTGTTCTGGCCATGACAACTTAAATTTTATGCACTGATAACGTAAATTTTTTTTTACATCATTAGTGTAATATATTCCCTCCGTTCACTTTTACTTGTCCACCATACTAAAAATATTTTTTACTTTTACTTGTTCATTTTCGCAAATCAAGAGAAAAATAATTTTTTTTTTCTATTTTACCCTTATCATTAATTAAATTCTTCAAATCATTTTTCAAGATTTTTTGAAATGTTATTATTATTATAAGTAAAATTGTAAAATACATACTTCAATTATTTTTTTCTTAAAAGGAGTGTAAAGTCAAAAGTGAACAAGTAAAAGTGAACGGTGAGATTTTCTTTTTGGTGTACCAAAAGGAATATGAGAATTTTCTGAAGCTTCATTACATTTATCCACTTCAATATAAAAGACCTTTTTGTGTACACTAAAAACTACTACTACTATCTATATATTTATTATCCTTTTTCTAGTGATAAAAAAGAATATATACCTCTATATTATCATATATTTAGACGTACTAACTACTGATTTTAATAATGGGCGCAGCAAAAAGTGATCTCCAGTTAAATTACTACTCACAGAGTTGCCCAAGAGCTGAAGAAATTGTCAAAGAACAAGTCATCAAGTTGTACCATAAACATGGAAATACTGCAGTTTCTTGGATCAGAAATCTCTTCCACGATTGCATGGTTAAGGTAATGCATATATACATCCACTTAAGAAAAATTAATGAGAGTCCTGAGCTATTATATTCCCGTTAATATACTATGTAAAGGCGAATTCAATTTAAACTTAAAAATAATATGTTCAGTTGAACCTGTATAGCTCCGTCTCTAAGCCACTATAAATTTGATTTTTTTCCTTGCAAGTCATGCGATGCATCAATACTATTGGACACAACAAAGGGACAGAAATCAGAGAAAATATCTCAGAGGAATTTTGGGATGAGAAATTTTAAGTATATAGAGACAATTAAAGAGGCCCTTGAGAATGAATGTCCAAACACAGTTTCTTGTGCTGATATTGTTGTTCTTTCTGCTAGAGATGGTGTTGTCATGGTACGTTAATGTCTTTAATTAATAACCTCGTCTCAATTTCATTTTTTTTCTTATAAAAGTGAAACTGTTTAATTTAATTTGTTTATTTGAGACAGTTAGGTGGGCCACACATTGAAATGAAAACTGGCAGAAGGGATAGCAAAGACAGTTACTTAACAGAAGTTGAGAATTTCATTCCAAACCACAATGATTCCATGTCGTTAGTTCTTTCTCGTTTTCAGTCTGTTGGTGTTGACACTGAAGGAACAGTTGCTCTACTTGGTAACTATCCTCCCTAATTAGACATTTCTCAAAAGTTGTTAAGATCGAAATAATTAGGTGTCATGCGGAAGCTAGTAAAACAAACGTAGAATGATAATAGATCACACAACAAAAGAGAAATATACCAAAATAAAAATAAATATTTAACGTGATTTAGTCAATTAACCTACGTTCACATGCGGAGATAAGCAATCTACCATATAAAAAAGAGTACAAAATATCGAGAGAACAACCTCACAAATTAAGAGACACACACAAGCGGCAGCTAACACTTGTCCCAAAAATTCTCCCACTAAATAAGATTTTCAAACCCCTTATGGTTACATTGCGGATGCTACTAAATGAGAATGAAGGATCCTCAATTTATAGAAGTCCAAAACCGTTTTCTCAAAAAAAAAAAAAGGACTAGCCAAATATGGAAGAATTATATTTTTCTTTTGACAAAAGGTCAAATCAATTATGTTAAATATGTCGTCATTCCTTCAAGAGATAAGAAAACCAAATATGATAAGAAAATTAAATCAGAACATACTCTTAACAAAATATGGGTTAATTTTACACATGGTTATCCACTAGTGCTAGTATCAATTGGAAAATCTTTATGTGACGGCTTAAGTTTTTGACAATTTTCATGCATTTTATGTGAAACATTGTATTAATAGTTGATTAATCTTATGAATTTTACTAGGTTAAAATTCTTGCTACAAGAGAATCTTAGTTTACGACTAAATGTGAAACCAATTCAAGAAGCTCAATACCATTTTTCTTTGGAATCTTTACACAAATAGTCGGCTGAATTTACTGTTTATTGGTTTTGTATGTAGGGGCACATACAGTAGGACGGGTTCACTGTGTAAACATAGTACAGAGACTTTATCCAACAGTTGATCCAACCCTAGACCCCAACTATGCCAATTATCTCAAAGGGCGATGCCCCTCCCCGAACCCTGATCCTAAATCAGTAGAGTACGCCAGAAACGACCGTGTAACGCCAATGGTGTTGGACAACGTGTACTACAAGAACATTTTGAGCAATAAAGGGCTGTTAATTGTGGATCAACAGTTGGTTTCAGATCCAACTACATATCCTTTTGTGGAGAAGTTTGCTAAGGATAATGGATATTTTCATAGTCAGTTTGCTAAAGCTCTGATTATCTTGTCAGAAAATAGTCCAATTAATGGTGATAAAGGGGAGATAAGAAAGGTCTGTCGTCATGTGAACAATTGACTAGAAATGATGTACTACCAAATATAATATAAGTGCAATTAGAATTCTATTTCTTGTTGGGTATGTTACCATTATAAAATCAAGTGTAACAATCGTTGAATGTTGACGCAGAGTACTGACGTATATTTAAAAGTTTAAACTGTTTAGAGAAAATGTGTTACGTGATGATGATATACACATTATTTACTCAATCAGATTATTTAAAAGTAACCTCTTATAACATGTTAAAATATATTGTTAATTTTAAAAATTAATGGCCAAGCATGTGAATTTCCTTTTGAAAATGAGTAATTGTGAGACTCGAACCAAGACCTTTGTATATTTTGGTACCATGTGAAGTGCGTACATGATCATCTTATGTAAAAGATTAATTAGCTGTTAAAGAAAAACACACATATTCTAATTTAGTTATATCTTCAACAACCATTACCATAATGTTATACACACTATGTATATATCCTACGGCTTATGGTAATGGGCGTTGAATATATATATATATATATATATATATAGATAGACACGTGCGCGCACAGATAATTGTCTAGTTATAACTTCAATGATGATTCTTTCATAACAATAAGTAGAGAGAATAAAAAAGAGAGTAGAGCGTATGAAATTATTGTGACGAACAAATTTTCTTTTTTCATTTCTGTTTGAAAACAGCTTAATGTTTTCTCTCATCCTGAACGTAAATGTTAAAAAGATTGACCTTCCTTCCCTTTTCCTGAAGATCTCAATCAGGATGAGAAGTTTCTGAATAAAATCAAGATTTTGTTATATATTTATCAAAAAAATCAATTAGTGTATATATATGATAACAAAAAACGAATGCATGTACTAATCAAATACTATCAATTACAATATATGTGTATAGACAATAACTACACATACATGATAGATGGGATCTTAGACATACGCTAACTAAAACCCAATACTCTTTTTTGTATTGTTTAAGCCACCAAAGCAACTTTATCCGTTTTCTTTACTTGCTCTATTTAATTTGAGAAAATCAATATTTATTCCTTAAAGAAAGAGCATGTGAACGAAGCATTAATTAAGACAAGAAAAAAATAGCTCATCTAACATACTACTGTTAACAAGTACTGATCTTGGTAGATTGTAGTTAGTATGACCCAAACGTTGTTGTTCTTTTTAATTATTGAAGTGGTTGTTGTTATTTCTCTTTTTCTCTTCATCTTAATAGAATATAATCTCAACTTGGAAATGTTAATTTGTCATGATTTAAATAAAGTATAAAGTATGTTAAATCTACTTATTATAAATCTATAGGGTTAGTGTAAAGTGTAAAAAAAAACTAGGAGTAAGTTAATTTTTTTCCATAAATAGCCTCGACCCTTAAAAGTCATTAAAGAACTTAATAATTAATGAAGTCACGAGTATAAATATCTTCTACAAGATTCAATCATGTGGTGTGCCTTTTCGTCTTTATTTTTGGCTTGCTTTTCTAGCTTCCTTTCTTGTACCAATTTTCACTACAAGCATCTTGCTAGAGAATGACTTTCTCAGATCTCAATGTTAACTGCATAAAAATAACAATTTAATCAAAACCGTAGTTTTTAGCTTTAAGGTGGTAACGTTATCCATTATATCTTTGCCCACCTTTTATGGAGAGATCCGTTTGTAATACACATGTTTCATTACTTTAGTTTTCTTAAGAGAATAGCAAGGCAACTATATTATTAGACTTATTTATGCCTTTTGTTCCACCATCGAATCTACCTTTTCCATTTTACCAAAAAGCAATAAGAAAACAAAAACAAAAAGGGTAGTCCGTTGCACTTAGCTTCCGCTATGCTTGGGGTCAAGGGAAGGGTTGCATCACACGGATCTATTGTATGTATCCTTACCTTGCATTTCTGCAAGAGACTGTTTCTACGGTTCGAACCTGTGACCTCATGGTCACATGGCAATAATTTTACCAGTTACGTCAAGGCTCCCCTCCTAAAAAGCAATAAGAAAACAAAAAATTTAGAATGAAGTAATATTTGTGTGTGAAAGAGAGACTACAATAAACTCAGGGTGTGGAAATTATGAGAATTGAGATATTAGTCCCAATATTGGGTTTACACAAAGGAATACTCCTTAATACAAGCGAGTTCGGATTAGCTAATTAAAAATAGTTGATAGACATGTAAGTGTTAAAATTTATTTTATAAAGATGTTAAAACTAATATTAATAATAAGTGTAAACAAAATATAAAAAATGGCAAGTAGGAACATGAGTCATTTCCAAGTCTCTAAAAGTTAAATCCAAAAATTAAGAAGTTCCAACCTAATTAGTACTAAACCAAATGTGGGAATTATACTACGTTAGGTCTGAAAAACCACATTAAATTGCCCAATGTTTTTGTTCCTAGCTGGTTATAAACTGCCATGCCCTGTCCTGTCTTATCCTCCCCATAATAATAATAATATATTATCCTCTAATCACAATTCACTAGAAAACAACAACAAAAATATGGGACCAATTCTGAGCTTTCGAGTAAAAAGAAAATATAGGAAAAGGCATCTTTACGCAGTAAATTTTTACCGTTGTAAACAGTACGTGTCTTCTAACCGCAAAATCCTGTCTTTTTCTATATCCTTTGGATTCGCTTCTTCATTCACACCCCTTCTCTCTGTTCTTCTGCCCCTTAATCCTCACTCTTCTCTGCTCACTATTTTCTAAGGCTGAAAAATATCTTACCCTCTTTGTAACTTCACAAAATTCTTGTAACAGATTGATCTTTTGCTCTTAAAAATCTCAGCTTTGTATAATTTGAGCTTCATTCTTTTAATGGGTTTTGCTAAAATCTAGCAATAAAGTCAACTCATGCAGAATTTTCCAGCAATATTCTTATAAACTTCATCTTGTTAATCCTCACTCTAGTCTGTCAGTTTCTACTATCTTACATTGCCACTATTTCTTAGGCCAAGAAAATATCTCTCTTCTTTGTAACTTCACAGAATTTGCTCTGAAAAATCTCACCTTTATGCAATTTAATGGGCGTTGCTAAATTCTAGCAATGAAGTCAATTCCTACATATAGCAACATTCTTGTATGGTTCATACTATTGTTCTGTTTTTGCAGTAGTAATAAGTCAATATTTGCTATAACTGAGTTTGACTTTGGAACATTAACTCTGAGTAATTTGAAGCTTCTTGGAGATGCACATTTGGGTGACAACAACAGTGTTCAGTTAACACGTGATCTTGCCGTGCCAAATTCCGGTGCCGGAAAAGCTTTATATTCAAAGCCAGTAAGATTCCGGCAGCCGGGTCTTGATTTCCCGGCGAGTTTCTCTACATTCTTTTCATTTTCAGTGACTAATTTGAACCCATCGTCTATTGGTGGCGGTCTTGCTTTTGTACTCACTCCTAATGATGAGTCAGTAGGTGATGCTGGTGGGTATATGGGAATCTTGGATTCTAAAGGCACACAAAGTGGTACAATTTCAGTTGAATTTGACACCCTTATGGATGTTGAGTTTAAGGATATTAATGGAAATCATGTTGGTTTGGATCTGAATTCAATGGTTTCAACTCAAGTTGGTGATTTGGAATCTATTGGTGTTGATCTCAAGAGTGGTGATATAGTCAATTCTTGGATTGAATATTCTGGTTCTACTGCAGAGTTGAATGTGTTTGTATCATACTCTAATTTAAAACCAAAGGAACCATTTTTGTCTGTTGTTCTGAATATTGCTGAGTATGTAAATGATTTCATGTTTGTTGGGTTTTCTGGTTCAACTCAAGGGAGTACTGAGATTCATAGTATTGAGTGGTGGAGTTTTAGTTCATCATTTGATGCAAGTCCTAAGTCGGCGGCCGCGGCTGCGCCACCACCGCCAACGGCTAGTTTGATGAATCCCACGGCGGACTCCGTCACGTCGCGGCCGCCTTCTATGGCTCCTTCAGAGTCTAATAGTAGTGCAAGTATAATGCAAGACAAGAGCAGTGGGAAATGTCATAGCAATTTTTGTAAACAAGGTCCTGGAGCTGTTGTTGGTGTGGTGACCGCTAGTGCATTTTTTCTTGCATTTGCTACATTGGTACTTATTTGGTTATACACCAAAAAGTTCAAGAAAGTGAAAAATTCTGAATTTTTGGCATCTGATGTTATCAAAATGCCTAAGGAGTTTAGCTACAAAGAGCTTAAATTGGCTACAAAAGGCTTTGATTCGACGAGGATTATAGGCCACGGTGCATTTGGGACAGTTTACAAGGGCATCTTATCGGACAATGGTGGCATTGTGGCAGTCAAGAGATGTAGTCATAACGGACAAGGGAAAGCGGAGTTCTTATCTGAATTATCTATAATTGGAACACTTAGGCACAGAAATCTTGTTAGACTTCAAGGATGGTGCCATGAGAAAGGTGAAATTCTGTTAGTCTATGATCTTATGCCTAATGGGAGTCTTGATAAGGCATTATTTGAATCAAGAATGATTCTACCTTGGCTACATAGGAGGAAAATTTTGCTAGGTGTTGCTTCAGCCTTGGCATATTTACATCAAGAATGTGAAAATCAGGTGATTCATAGGGATATAAAGAGTAGTAACATTATGTTGGATGAAGGGTTCAATGCAAGATTAGGTGATTTTGGATTAGCAAGACAAGTTGAACATGATAAGTCACCCGATGCAACGGTAGCAGCCGGGACAATGGGCTACTTAGCTCCTGAATACTTATTAACCGGAAGAGCAACCGAAAAAACTGATGTTTTTAGCTATGGAGCAGTGGTTCTTGAAGTGGCAAGTGGAAGGAGGCCAATTGAGAGGGAAACAACAAGAGTTGAGAAAGTTGGAGTGAATAGTAACTTGGTTGAATGGGTTTGGGGGTTACATAGAGAAGGGAATTTGCTAATGGCAGCTGATTCAAGACTTTGTGATGAGTTTGATGAAGCAGAGATGAGAAGGGTTCTAATGGTTGGGTTAGCTTGTTCACATCCTGACCCTATGGTTAGACCAACAATGAGAAGTGTGGTTCAAATGCTAGTTGGTGAAACTGAAGTTCCTATTGTCCCAAGAACTAAGCCTTGTATGAGTTTTAGCACATCACATCTTCTAATGACTTTGCAAGATAGTGTTTCTGATTTGAATGGTATGATCACACTTTCCACTTCATCATCTGAAAATAGCTTCACTGGTGTTGGCAATAGCATGGACTTGGTCTAATTCATGTCAAGAAAAGAGCATCAACTTTTAGTTAAAACTTTTTTGTTTTGTTCATAATTAAATTGATCATTAATTTAATTCCTATTATATTTGTACCAAATAAGCTTAAAATATTATGTATCTTTTTCCTTTTGCTTTCATATACTCTAGTCCATTGAGTGTAAGATACAGGAATTTAGTGAAAAAGATAATATAAAGTCTTTTTCTTGGTTTTGTTGGGTGGATTGTTTTAGTGGAGAGGTGAGAAGTTGCTATCTTAAGTTATCTTTTAGTCAAAAAGCCTACATGTTAAACTTGAGTAGAGGTTTGGTAAAGTATGAGTGTAGTATAATGCCAATCAACAAAAGAAAGGCATATTTATTGTACTTCTTTAATACTGGCTACTATGGGCAATAAAATAGTGGGAAAAAAAAGGAATTTTAATATTTTTTTGCTTTCCCTTTTTCTTATAAGGTCCTCAACAACAACAACCTAGTAGAGTCCCACAAACGAAGTCTGGAAGGGTAGTGTGTACGCAGACCTTATCCTTACCCTTGGGGAAGAGGATAGAAACGTTGTTTCCGATAGACGCTCGGCTTAAGAAGGTCCTCAATGGATAAAATTTCCCTATTAATGCTATGAATTAAAATTTTGCCCCAACGAATTAATAGGATGAATGATCAGGTAATATTGGTCCAGATACAAATTAAAATTAAATTTCTCTCTTTATATATATAATTAATTTTCTTGTGAAGTGGGATTGAATAATATCTTCACGTAGATTGAAGGGATTGAATAATATCTTTACTTAGATTGAAGGTGTCTTCGTCACTGCTGCTTCGCCATGTCTACTTTATGGAGAAAACGCATGGACCATGCTCATAATCATCACTTTGGCTGAGTTTTGTTTCTTCCATTTTCATTAAATGTTCAACTGGACAATTCCAGCCATCCCTTTCTTGGACATTTCTTCTCATTCTATAGTAATGTCTTTTGTTTTTTCCCAAAATGCATCGTGTGGATTGCATTGTAATGGGCACCCTCACCATTGAGAAAAAATGATAATATATAGCCTCTGTAAATAAAAGTCGAAAAATATGTAAAATTTGTATATTTTTTGTATCTATATACATTATGTATGTTATATAAATTATACAAATTTTATATATACATAAAATAGATTTAACCTTAAATGTACAATATAAATTTTCGGACGAACCTCCTTCTGCCCTCTAGCTCTGCTCCTGACTATGGAGAAAGCATGTCGAGTGCCTATGTCCAATAAGGAGAGTTTATTCTTAATTGGACAGTGCGGACGTTTATGCTACTACATGGTTACAGTCAATTGTTGTCAGAGATGTTTGGCTAGGTCTTGTATAAAATAAAATTAAGAAAAAAAAAAATCAGTTTTATGTTGTTGAGACATATGTCTGACAAAAACTAAAATAGTTAAAAAGGATTAGTATTATAAACATCACCCTAATTACCAATTAAAGAAACCACACTCTAGTAGAATGAGCATCTAAACATTACATAAACAGCAAATTAAAATACTTAAATTTTGGAAATGAACGATACCATTGTGTTAGTGTCCGACAACAAACCTAGGATATACAAAAATTAATATAATTTAATGTCAGTATAGTTTGTCATTAACGTCGATACTCATCGTAACCCAATATTTTTTCCTAATTACTGCAAAAATTCATCTTCACTGATTAAATGCCGACCAAATTAGATGATAAATCCCACATGCACACAAGTTCCAGTGAAAATCTTGTTGGTGAAACAAAAAGGTTAGATTCTATTATTCACCTAACGCGAACATGAATCTGTGAATGGACTCACATGCATGATGATATTGTTGGACAGTAATGGGGAAGGTTTTAATTTCATTTCGACCTCATTTTACAAGAGAGAGAGTTATAATTTATATTGTGTGGACTTTCTAAAATAGGTGTCGCATTCATGTCATCCTCTAAAAATGTATTGTTTTTGAAGGATCTGACACGCTCCCATCAATATTTTTGAAAAGTCTGAACAACATAAGTTATTACACATATTCGACACATTACAATTATATAAAACAAAATTTGATATGATTTAGGACTTGTTTGGCTAAATGTTGAAAGTCTACTTATTTTTTGAGATATTTTTTTGTCAAAATAAACATTTAGAGAAGTACTTTGAAAAGAATAGCAATTTATATTTAAGTAATTCATTTGGAAATCGCTTGATTTTGTCAATATAAGAAAAAAAGTTTAAGTATGCTCTATCTTTCAAAAAATATTTCCAGTGTCAACTTACGAAAATTGAACTTAATGACTTTATCAATAATACCGCAAGTTGGACTGTTTGTAAAGTCAGATCTCTCTATAACAGTATCCCTATATAACTCAAGTTTTTTCTGGAATCGATTTTTATATTAGGTTATAATATATATTCTCTATAACAACACTTCACTATAGCAGCCAAAAAATATCATAACAAACGAGGTTGTTATAGAAAGGTTTGATTGTAGCTAATAAATATTTTTATTAGGTGGAAACTGAGGTATATATCCACTAACCTACCTGTATTAATTTCATATTATCCTTATTGTTATAAATAGAATTGTATTTAATGTAAATGTCTATATTTTAGAGAGATTTTAGGAATTTTACTTGGTGGCTAAGTCACTATTTCCCTATAAATAGAGGGGTCCTATTCCATTTTAATTCATCCCAAATCAATAAGAATTCTCTCTCTCTACTTTTCTTTGGAATACTCTTTTCTTCTTTTATCGTTTATAACACGTTATCAGCATGAGACTCTAACCAATTGAGTAGAAGCTTTGGGATTGAGCATAATGACTGTCAATTGTTCCATGAACTTCCTTCATGATTAAATTCTAGATTTAAGGTAAGTATTTACTTTATTTTTCTCTTTTAAATTCTTGACATTTTATAATTTGATTTTAAATATAAGCAAAGACAATAAATTTTGATTATAACTCTAATGGAGTTTGTAAGAAATTAAAACCACGCGAAGTGGTAAAATTTTTATGTCTTGCCATGATCAAATTCATGTATGATTGTGAGCACAAGAAGTGGAAACCCGTCCCATTGAATTTGCTTCGTTCTCATTCCCTTAAGAGAATGTGGTAGCAATATGTTAGAAGTCTGAAAGAAGACAAAATTATTATCGTAAAGGTATCAATGGATGGACGTGGTAATAGATGAAATTATAATCGTCATCATCGTGGTAATGAGAATAATAAGGATTCTCAAATTATCTTTCACTCTGTGAAAGTAATGTTTGTCATCGATTTGACATGAGATTTTGTAAAGCACATATGAATAATTATGGTCCATTCATGATGTGAATGTGACAACATGTGATTTATGAATACATATTCATTTTTGGAATAATATGAATGTGCTAGTAGTAGTGAATCTACCACACTCACCTCTAGAAGGAGGTTTGAAATGATATAAGAAAATAATATCATTATTATGGATTGATAAGAAAATAATATCATTATTATGGATTGAATGGTCATTGGTCACGTACCTATTGCACGCCAAAATATTTTGCTAATGTGATTATTAAAGGATAGCAGTAATGCAAGAAACAAATCTTGCATATAATTTTGATCATGACCATAATGGTATAACTTTCTCTTTAAAAGAGAAATTCACCATATGGATGTTGATGAATATGTGGTAGTACCAAATTAATTGAGAGCTCCGGAAGAGCCAATCATTACTATTTTGGAGGAATACAATTGATTATCATGTCAGTTTATTGTGTGGTAGTAAGTCTCAAAGCAACTTAATTGAGTTTCTAAAGTATTCGCGAAAGCGGTTGGTTATATTGAGACTATAAATAAATGAAAGATTTATTATCTTCTTTTACTACAACTTGTGGCGGGGTAATATGTATGTAAAAAGTTACCCACTTTATTCTCTAGTTTGTACTACACAAATAAAAGAATACCACAATAAAGTGGATTTTTATTGATATAAAAACCCATATCATAATAAACGTAGAATTTATTGATAATTGCACACGTCATGGTGTAAACCTGAACTTTATCAATATTGATAATTTATTCAGTTGGCATATTGGTTTAGCCATGTTAATTTAAGTATGATGTGCAAAAATAAAAGAGAATTCACATGGGTACATATTAAAGAACTAGAAAGTTCTTTATGAATTCTCTTATGTTGCTTGTTCTCATTAATTAATAGACCAACTACAATTGGGATTGAATCCCATGAATGCTGGAAATATCAAAGGTGATGGGCACATTCACCTGCCATGTATACCACATAAGATGCATCTATGAGATGGTTACATGTGCGATTATTATTAACCCGCAACTTGATGTTTGTGAGGTAACTTCCTCAATAATTTAATTTAGAGCATAATTTCTAGATTTTCTATTCAAGATAGTTCACCTTAATAAGTTGGTTTACATCACAGTTGGTTTAGCAAAATGATTTATTGAGTGCCTATAGCTAAACTATTTCTTATGAGAACAAAGTTATTTAAATCAGTTTGATATACGTTATGTACGAAAGTATATTACATTATCCCCTCACAAGTGGTTTAGGGTCAGAAACCAAATAAACCCATCTTATTATTATTTATGTGCGGTGTATATTTTAATTAACACCATAATGCACAAATGTGGGTTTCCAAACTTGAGGAAGCAAGTTAGTTTTTCTAACATAAGGGGGAGACAAGATACAAATTGAGAAAAAGTTACATGGAATGAATTATCATATATACATTTAGATCCTCGAATAAGATAATATGAACTTGAAGTTCATAAAAAGATAATTCATCTGCAATATATTGCAAAGCATGCCAGACGCATTTACTGACCCAAAGAAAGTAACTATAATTTTACTGAAAATGCTCCCATTAGAATAACTCCTAGAAGGACAAAGTCTATGGTACGCTTATAGCGTATAGACAAATCGATTTCAAATAAAATTCTTGATAAAGAAGATGAGCAAATGATCAAAATGATCATAATATGGAGGCAAGTGATATAGAACTTCACATGACATAACACTTCATAAAATCTCAGGAAAGGTTCGGGTACCTGAAAATATGAATGAAGAGATCTCTATGGTATATCTTTATGAAAAAAATATTGGAACCGATATAAAATGTTCGTCGACGACATCTATCATAGTGTTAAGTATAGATGAGGACCTCAAGTCTGTCGAATACAGACACAAAAATATTGGCCAAATAGAAGAGATACAATTCAAGTAGAATTGGTTTCATATGAAAGACATGTAGTTCAAACACTTGAAAGTATAAAGTCAATGATATGTGCAATCACTTTTCGATATCTTATTTGTCTAGCATGACATGAAAACTTGATATGCATCTAATTAAAGTCTATTATATGACTTAACTTATATGACAATTCTTAAAGGATTTAAATCGCTTAAAGCATATGCAATTCTTGGTCCTGAAGTATCATATCCTAAGTGCTATTTGCGCACATATGTATCTTGCTATAACTATAAGCATGATAATGTGATAGCGAGGATTTTCAAGGTGCAACATATTCATTGGAGTTAATATGACTATTTTATTCATCAAATCTCTGCCAAGTCAACCTTCAAGAAGCTAGTGCACAAGATTGGAATGCGAAGGCTCAAGGATGTGAATTGATGCTCTCATTAGGGGGAGTTAATACGCGTTGTACTCTTTTTTCCCAAAGTTTTGTCCCAATGGATTTTCCTTGCAAGGTTTTAATGAGGCAACCAAAATGTGTATTGTTAGATATGTGTTCTCTTTTTCCTTCTCTAGAATTCTTTTCCCACGGGGTTTTATTTAGTTAAGGTTTTAACGAGGCACATTGTCTTTTGAATAGACATTCAAGGGGGGATGTTATAAATAGAATTGTATTTAATGTGAATGTCTATATTTTAGAGAGATTTTAGGAATTTTACTTGGTGGCTAAGTCACTATTTCCCTATAAATCGAGGAGTCCTATTCCATTGTAATTCATCCCAATTCAATAAGAATTCTCTCTCTCTCTACTTTTCTTTGGAATACTCTTTTCTTCTTTTATTATTTTATAACACCTATCTCATTCCAAAAAATAAAAAATCTTTAATTATAATATTCAAAAATCGCTTTATTGTCTCAAATGTTCTAATGCGATCTTTTGGGTTGGCTCCTTCCAAAATTAGGGAGCGCATTTCTAAAATTTATCTCATTAATTATGTCACTATGGTTGATGTTTCATTAAGTTTATTTAATTTAAGTTTTAAACTCAAAAATAAATAAGTGTTAATTATTCAAGGATGCACTTGAAAAAAATAGGGAGAGAAGGTAACGGAGGGGAGTCGGATCCCATGTAAAGAAGGATTAATAAGTCAATGAAGTTTTGAGATTTTTATTGGGTGTCACATTTAGTACATATAAATGTAACATGTTTAACTTATCTAAGTTTGAGTAGATTGGATTGAAAATTGATATTTGTTATAGCAAAGTCCATCATTGGTGGGTGTTAGGGTTTAGACAGTAGCCCCAACTTGTATATCATAAAAAATAACTAGTACACGGAGGAGGACATAAACCATAGCCTCCAAAACATGGTGAAGAATGATACATCTCATCCTTTATTACAAAAGCATCAAAAGAGTCCGCCTACTTTGGGAGATTTCCTCAATTACACTAATAGGTGCTATACATACAGTTAGCACTACTATATAAAACTTAGCATTATCTAAAAGAACATCATTAATTGCAAAATGGTTCTTCCTTAGTTTGAATCTAAAGTTTGGGATGCCGACTTGATCATGTCTCAATGAAGATCTCACTGTGCCCGACAAAGAGCTAATGGTATCAAAAGTGGTTTAACTCTTAAATTTCCCCCCAAATTAGCAAGTTGTTCAGCGACAATACTACCTTCTCTGTATGCATGAATAAAAGTAAAATTATATTTGCGAGCGATTTGAATAATGCACTTAAAAAAATTAATTAATTGATTAATCAAATTATAGCACGTCGAAAAGTCTGAATCAATTTGGACTATCTCCGGATACCCTATATTGACCTAAGAATAACTTGTCAAAATAGGAAATGAATACCTTTTCTAGTGTATCGATCCGACCGGTCATTTTGAGCTCTAGCGCGTTATTTTTGAGGTAACGCGAACGCGATGGGAGGCCCGCGAACGCGAAGAAGGTTTGTCTGGCAGTGTATAAGTTTGCAAAAATAGTTTTGGCTCATTTCATCTCATTTCCTCCATGGGAGACGACCTAGGAGCGATTTTGGAGCTCCATCTTCATCATGTATGTCAAGGTAAGTAATTCCCACCTATTGAAAGTTAAATACAACAACAACAACAACAACTACCCAGTAAAATCCCACATAGTGGGGTCTGGGGAGGGTAATGTGTACGCAGACCTTACCCCTGCCCCGATAGGACAGAGAGGCTGTTTCCGATAGACCCTCAGCTCAGAAAGACGAAAATAAAAAATAAGAAAAGAGAATTCATTAGTAACTCCAGTAGAAACCTTTATAGTAACAGAAGCATAAAAACCAAAAGATGAATGACATGCAATAACAGTAACCAGAGTCTGAGGTCCGGGGCTAAGATAAACAGCAAGAATAGTGTGGGTTCAACATAAATTGCAAGCCATCTAGGATCAACCCTAATCCAACCCCGCTTCACCCCCGGTATGAAGTAAGGAAAGCTCTACTACCCCTATCCTACAACCCTAATGCTTGACCTCCAGGCCTTCCTATCAAGGGCCATGTCCTCAGAAATCTGCAGTCGTACGTCCTGCCTGATCACCTCTCCCCAATACTTCTTAGGTCTCCCTCTACCTCTGCTCGTACCCACCACGGCCAACCGCTCACACCTCATCACCGGTGCATCAAGGCTTCTTCTCTGCACGTGCCCGAACCACCTGAGCCTCGCTTCCCGCATCTTGTCATCCACAGGGGCGACGCCCACCTTCTTCTGAATATCTTCATTCCTAATCTTGTGAAAAGAAAGTATTTATACTAGGCCGAATTTTCTGGACAAAAATACCCTTGCGGAGGTACAGCGGCCGCGGTGAGGCTTTTGGCTTAACTTTTTGGGTCTCTGATTCTGTTCACCGCGGTCCGCACAAAATGTACCGCGGCCGCGGTGGCTTCACTGCGATCCGCATGAAATGGTTTGCGGCCGCAGTGGCTTCCAACAGTTGAAATCCCAGCTCTCTGAATCTCTGCTCCGCGGACCGCATAAAATCGATTGCGGCCGCGGTGAGGCTACTGCGGTCCACACAAAATGGTTTGCGGTCGCAGTGCATGAGCTTCCAAAATTTCACTTCTGTGAATTTCCTCACCGCGGACCACACTAAATGGATTGCGGCCTCGGTGGGTCTGTTGCAGCTGTGCTTTGACTTGTTCTTGGTACTTGTGCATGTTTTACTCCTTTTTGAGCTGATTTTTGACTCTTGTCACTTTCTTGACCAAACCCTGCAAACAAGTACAACATATAAGCCTTTTGGGACTATTTGTATTCATTTTTAATCAAAATTCAAGTTAAAAGGAGTATAAAATGAACTAGAATCCCTAGTTATCAACTCCCACAAACTTAAGCTTTTGCTTGTCCTCAAACAAACAAAATAAGTCCCACCTCCTCAAGAATACAACCAAGAAAAATTCAGCTGACCTAAAGTGACCTCATCTAGCATTAATTGGGACTAACAATTGCCCTCAAATCAAATGAATCATTGAAAACATTCAACCTTTTAAACACCATGGTTATAGTGCGACACAAGAGCATCAAGGATTGACTCGACTCATCAAAGAAACTCTTTCTACTACTTTGATCGTTGTGGAACCCAAACTCATAGTCCTCAACTCTCCATAAGCAAATCTCACTTTTAGGTTGTAGCACTCATAACGAGGATTGTGGGAAACACACTCATCTCTCTCAAAGAAAAGTCACAAGTCCGGCTCTAAGTACCATAAGCTTGCCTCATATGTGAGTCACCATTAATGCAAGCTTCATTCAACTCAAGATCATATATGGCTTTTGTGGAGGTATTGTGAAGGCTTTTGGTTGAGTGTAGGAAATATTTGGTCTAAGTAGGTTCCATCTACCCTTAAGCACTTCATTTGCTTTATTTTGGCACACATTCTCTTGACTTTTTTAAGTCATATACTTCTTTCTTAGGGGTTAGAGAGACACACTGTCACTCTTTCTTGTTCATTTCAAACCTTTTTAATTCTCCTTTCTAGGCTTTCCACGCCTTTCATCACTTTACTTTTATTCAATCCCTTCATTTCTTCTATATTGCTCATTCTTTTTGACTTTTTGATTTTCTTTCTTTTTCTTTTTGCCTTTCCTTTTCTTTGCTTTTGTACCTTTTACCACTTCGTTGCATTCCTCGTCTCTCCCCCCAAACGTATGTTTTTGCCACGTGCTAAGGAAAGATTGGGTGCCAAGAGAGGATCTTTTTCAAAACGGGTAAAGGCTTGTATCATGGTTTTTAAAGGAAAAAGGGCTATGGCTCAAAGGGGTTGACTAGGGACATTATCATTGGTAGGCTATGGATGTATTCAAGATATCATTTGGATCAATGAGAGCCTATTATCACTTCTCAAGTCAAACTACACTTAGGATTTCTCCTAGACAAACATTCAGGACAAGTTCTAGACTCAATGGCACGAGACTTGGACTTGCAATTCAAATTCTCACCACACAAGCTATAGGATTGCTAACGAGATAGAGTCGAGGGCCCACAACGACCTTAGCTAATATTTAAGCAACATACATGGTCCTGAAAAACCACTTGATGAATGTCGGCCAACACAAGAGTTTCAAGATCACAACTATCACCATCCTATACGCACTAATTTGTTTTTGACCATAGGATCAAAGGAAAATGTGTTAGGCCCAAGTGAAGCTTTGCCTGAGGCACTATTACGCACTAGCTACTGTTTACACCAAAAACAAAAAGAAAACAGACTCAAACCCTTAAGAAGGTTGTCACACCATCTATCATCGGGAAGAACCACCCGGTTCACACAAATTCCACCTTTGGAAAGAACCGTGGCATTAGGAAAACTAAAGGCTTATTTGAACGCAAAGCTCCAAAATAAGAAGCTATAAACGAAAATGCGGAAAACTAAAATGAATATGTACAAGAGGGGACTTAGACGAATATACATAAGAGGGAATGAATATATACATCAGAAAGTAACTTTATATACAGACAAAAGTTGCAAAATACGAAAAGTAAAATAAACTGGTAAAATTATGTACTTACCATAAGTGAAGAACAAAGCATAATAAAAAGAAAGTAGTATCATATTTACAACACCATATTATCAAAATAGGGCTACCGCCTCAAATGAAAGCTATCGTTGTCCTCAATGCTAACTAACCAAAATTAGCTCAAACAAAAAAAAGATAGAGAGTAAAGAAAACTCCCTATTAGCCCTCCGTCTGCATAAGATCATGAGCCTGGGTCCCTGGGTCCTCGAACTGCTCGGGAACCTGTGACTGGATCCCTATAACCTGTGTCTGCACTGGGACCTGGGCCTGTACTGGAACCTGGGGCTGGCTAGAGGAACCTTCCTGAGGCTCTGCCAACTCGATCACTGCATCATCAGTACGGGGGATCACCCTTCTCCTCTTTGGTGCCCTCACTACATCCTTCTCCTCCTCAGGCTGGACTGCTGGGGTCGGATCTTGCAACAGGAGCTCCAAGGGCAATTGATCAGCAGCCTTCATTCTCTCCACTTCGACTCTCAACTCCTTCACTGACTCCTTTGATGCCCGAGTCTTTCTCAACTTCTTAGTTTTCTTTGCTAGCTCTTTTAGTGCTTTCCTATGAGTACCTACAGCATCCAATATCGATAGCTGGTTCTCCAGGAGCTTCTTCTGGTTGTCCAGAAGCTCCTTAAGAGTGTCCTCAACGGACTGTGGGACCTGTGGCTGAGGGGGTACAGACTGGGCTGCCACAGAGGTAGAAAGCACAGACAGCTTAGCTGCCTGCATCCAGTTGTTGATATTGGCAAGGGTTTGGCTCAAACGGTGGGTAGTCAATGGATAGGCTAAAGATGAGGGGATATCTGGGGCAGTGGTAGTGGAGGGTCCTGGGGAAATATCTGCGGTAGCTGAGGGGGGCTGAGAAGGAGCTACTACTACTACTGGCTCTTCAGGCTGGCCAATAGAAGTAGTGGATTTACCTTTAGGATATTTGCCCTTGGGGTTGTCATCGCTCTGCAGGCTGTACCAGGAGAAAGGCACCTTTGGCTTCACCTTCACATCAAACTTCCTCTTCTCCGCCTCTAAGTCATCAAGGTACATAGTCAGGAAATGTGGGAAGGGATATGATCTATCACCTTCATTTGGCGGGTTGATTGTACAAGACCATGTCAATGGGGGATAAGGAATCTCAGTGGATTCCAGAGTTATGTAATAGGTGGCTTCAAGCTAAGTGGGAGAGCCCTACCGCCTACGATTGGATTGTATGGTTATCCACTTGTGAGGTTTCTGGTTATCGACATATTGGTGGGTTATTACGACTAATGAAAGAGAATATCAGTGGTGATTTGAGCAAAGGATTTGAGGAAATGTGTGTTATAATTGGCCTTATCAATTTATGTTTAGGCTTTGGGAAGACTTAGGATTTATGCTTTGTATAGAGGTGATTTACAAGAAAGGTGATTCAGCCTGGCGTTTCTTTGAGAAGGGCGTTCACGTGCTAGCAGAGCCTTGGAGTTTAATCATCTTTGGGAACAAGTCAGAGTGGGTGACTCTCAATAACGGTCCTAGTGAATTCGAAAGTTAAAGTGCGGTGCCTAAGGATTTCGAGTCCGTAGTATGGTTAAGTATCGAGCTTTTGCCGTGGATTATGAAAGGGGCTTGGAGTGTTCTATGTTATCTTTGATCTGCGGTTTAGCTTTGGAGGAATGGGAGATAACAACTTCGGACTCATAGAGGAATTATCAAAATGGGTGTACCAGTTAAAGATGTGAATATACGCACAAGGAGGGTATGAGATGGTTCGCGGGATTTGGGATAGCGTGGTCTCGTGAAATAAGGTCACTCGGGATGAGTGCGGATTTGGGTTCGTGATGTAATGAATGGAGCTATTATTATTTCTAAGGCAAGTTAAGAATAAATTGGGAGAAGCCGGGTTAGCTAGCAATGGTTGAATTGGCATGATGGTGGCAATGATCAGTTCCTTCGGTGCGTTGAGTTATGCATGTGATTTGTGGCGGTACGTGCGAGGCTTGACAGCCGCCGTAATTGATTTTATTTGGAAGTATTCAAGTATTATGGCACGTTATGTGTAGATGGATCGCAGAAGGATCATGGTGGTTTAGACCACTACCCGAGGATCATATTTTTAGCGGTTATGAGAATTCAGTCGTGTGTTGCTATGGTTCTCCTGAAATGAGTTAAGTGAAAGGTTTCTATATGACGAAGTATTTAATCTATTAGTGGTTTAGGAGTTATGATGAAATTCTTGTACTGTCGCGTATTGGCATGTTAGGTGTAGTGAGCGACATGTGAATTGGAAGTTGAGGAGCAAGGTTGCCATTTGGTATTGTCAAGAATATCACGAGCTCGGGGTGAGCAAGAAAGGATTCAGATGATTAGAGTAAGCTGATATTGTCTTTAGTGTCACCTGAGATTGGTGTCCTGTGTAAGAGGCTTTACGTACTGATTGCGGATTCTTGATTTGTGTTACCGCATTAGTATGGCCGGTGGTATGGATGTGCAGACTTGTTACCTGGTGCGGAAGGTCGTGAGAGCGTACCCCCCGAGAAGATTGTATAAGTGTGACATGTAGTCACTTGATTGATTGAAGATTGAAACCAAGTGTGGAGATTTTTGGCACTGTCGCTAATGTGAGAGTTTAGGCCTGAAAGGCTCTCTATTCAGTTGGCTGTGAATTGTGGAAGTTTGGTCCGAATTCGACGACTGTTCTTATGTGTCATGAATAGGTCATTGTGGGTCCTTGAGAGGTTATTTGCCCAAGAATGGTATGATCAAAATCGGATGAGGTTCGTTGATGGGTCTAAATATGGATGTGTACTCTACACCAGCCTGGGTGTGTTCATTCAGCATAGCACTCCTTATGGAGGAGTATTCGGACGTTGGATGTTATTTCGTCGTTGGCTATCTTATGTAATACTTTATTGTGTCGTGTGGGTTGTGAGACGGCTTGATTAATTGCACATGTGTTGAGGTTCTGCGTAGCCATGGTGTTATGTGAGCAGGATGGCTCTCAGATGCAGATCATATATCGCACCTTCGTCGTGTTTGAGTTTTGTGGCGTACGTCGCTATCTGTCTCCCCAGGGATGGTATTACGCACTTGGCGTGCTTGTGGTCGATATTCGGGGCATTTCGTAGTTAAGAGCATTTCAGCTCGGTAAGTATTTCCTTATAGATTCTTATATGTGGATCGGGTGTCACGCTTCCACGGGTATTATGGTTGGATCGGGTTGCACGCCGCAACAGTATCATGTGTGGATCGGGTTGTCCGCCGCAACAGTGTGATGTTGAGTACAGTTTCCCATATCTATTCTTGTGTGATTTGCTTCTCATTTATGAGGAAGGTTCATAACATCTTTTCGCTTATTAAATTAGTTGCGTGGGTTGAGAAGTTCTTTTGCAAAGCTCATTTCTCCTTACGTATCGCATTCAAGGTTGTGGCTTGTTAGCACTCTGTGGCATCATATGAGACTTTTTGCAGTGTCTGAGGTGGCTTATCTCCTTAGCAGCTTGTACTGGGTGAGACGAGATTATTGGACCTGGGATCAGTGCGATCAGATTTATATGAGGCACATTAAAGAGTAAATATCGATATTCAGTCCAGAATGAGGTAGTGGTTCTTGTCGGGATGAGAGACTCCATGAATTGTGATTCGGCAAGTGGTTATGAGTTTCTACACATCTCCTCTGTCATGGCAGTATTGCGAGAGTTGAAATGGGTCTTATATGCTTCATGAGGTGTGTTGAGGGCATCAGATTCATAGAATTTCGACTATTGGCTTCAGAGAATGATATTATGGTAACGTGAATTATGCGGTGCATGGTGTGAATTCGGTAAGGGTGTGCAATCATATTTTGGTACAGTGTGTAGTGACTGATACGGTGTTCGTATGTTGAAAGCAGGCCTGGTGGAAAATTCTGGATAGTAGAATTTAGCTCTAAGGCTAATTTGACTAAACAAAAGGGGAATCTTCAGATTTCTCGAGCAAATATGCTCAACTGAGTTGTGGTAGCATGGGTAGGTGCACGAGGTGTTAAACAATAATTTCAAACAAGTCCAGTGCAGTTCTTAGCACGTTCGAGGACAAACGTATGTTTAAGTGGGAGAGAATGTAATGACCCAACTGGTCTTTTTGAGCTATAACGCGTCGTTCGGCAGTTTGAGGCCATGAGTAGCTTCATTCAAGCATTATGACTTGCACGCGTGGTCGAAATTGAATTTCGGAAAGTTCAGAGTTGATTTGGAAAGAAATTCTCATTTCGAAATCTTTAAGTTGAAAGAATTGACTAAGCTTTGATTTTTGACTAAACGACCTGGGAATCGGGATTTGAATGTTCCAACAGGTTCATATGATGATTTTGAACTTGGGTGTATGTTTGGATCACGTTTTGGATGATCCAGGAGCGTTTCGGCGCCTATTGTGGAAGTTGGTATTTTGGAAGAATTTCATAAATTTTGGTAGTGCATTTCAATGTTACCGATGTCCGTTTGGGATTTCGAGTCTGGGAATAGCTCCGTATGGTGATTCTGGTATTGGGAGCCCGTCCGGAAGTGGATTCGAAGGTCTGTAGGTCATTTTGGGGTCATTTGGCGAAAGTTAGAAAATTGAAGGTTTTTGAGAAGTTTGATCGGAAGTGGACTTTTTGATATCGGGGTCGGATTCCGATTCCGAAAGTTGGAGTAGGTCCGTAATGTCGAATGTGACTTGTGTGCAAAATTTGAGGTCAATCGGACGTGATTTGATAGGTTTCGACATCGAATGTAGAAGTTTGAAGTTCTAAAATTCATTAAACTTGAATTGGGGTGAGATTCATGATTTCGATGTTGTTTGATGAGATTTGAGGCCTCGAGCAAGTTCCTGTCATGTTTTGGGACAGGTTGGTGTGATTGGATGGGGTCCCGGGGGCCTCCGATGTGTTTCGAACATTTTGGGCTACTTTGGATGCTGGTTTAGATGTCTGGTGTTGTTCTTCACGTTCGCGAAGAAGGATTTGGCTTCTGGGATTTTGTTCTTCGTTCGCGAAGAATGAAATCTTTGTTGCATAGGTCTGACTTCGGAGGCTCATATCTCGCAATCTATGAGGAATTTGGAGATGATTCAAAAATAAAAGTTGTAGCCCTTTGTGTCTAGTTTTCAGAAAGTTAAACCATTTGTCATTTGAAGTTTACCAAAGGTTATGGCTATTATACTAGAGGTTGTCTGAGAAGAGTTGTGAAATGGCTTTTGAGAATTTTGTTCATCGCGAACGCGATAGGAGGCCCGCGAATGCGAAGAAGGGTTGCCTGGCAGTGTATAAGTTTGCAAAAACAGGTTTGGCTCATTTTATCTCATTTCCTCCATGGGAGACGACCTAGGAGCAATTTTGGAGCTCCATCTTCATCATGTATGTCAAGGTAAGTGATTCCCACCTATTGCAAGTTAAATACTTGGATTATATATAGATTTTAACATCAAAATTCATGGAAAATTAGAGAAAATTTTGGGTTTTGGTAGAAAACCTAAAATTTGGTATTTTTGGATTTTGACCACGAATTTGGGAATGGAATTGAGAATAAATTATATATTTGAGTTTTTGATGTTATGGGTAATGTTTATCTTCAAAAAATTTAAGAATCTGGGCACGTGGTCCGAGGGTTGATTTTATCGACTTTTCGAGAAGAGTTGAAAATTATTATAAACTGAATTATAATAAGTATTGGAGTATATTTATGGATTTGCACATTTATTGACTAGTTTTGGACCGTTGGGCATCGGTTTGAATTGTTGGAAAGGCTGGGGAGCAGGCTATGGAACTTCGGAGCGAGGTAAGTCTCCTTTATAACCTTGTAAGAGGGATTAACCCCATATGTGAACTAAATTAATATGTGCTCCTATTTGTGGGGGCTACGTATGCACGAGGTGACGAGAGTTCGTACGTAGCTACTAGCTATTCCTATTTCCGGGTAGTTTTAGGTTACATCACGCCTTGTTTATATTGTTATATGATTTATGGTTAGGGTTGCTGTCACGAACCAACTCGATGGGCCGCGACGGGCACCCGGTACCTTACTCAAACGAGTACCAACGTAACGTATCTTTCTTATTACATCATTATATACACATGACATACGGGCCTAATAGGCCAACATGATCCTTTATAAACACAAAACATAGGCCGACCAGGCCGTACAATCTTTTATATACACGACATATGTCTACAAGCCTCTAAGAGTACATAAATGTCATCAAGGTCCGGACAGAGTCCCGCCTTACCAAACAATACACGTCTAAATCATACTAACCAAACGAGAAACTCTGAAGCAAATGGAGCGCACCAGCATCTTCCGCTGAGCTGATAGCCTACTTGGAGGGCTCTTGACCTGTCTATCGGGACCTGCGGGCATGAAACGCAGCGCCCAGGCAAAAGGGACGTCAGTACGAATAATGTACCGAGTACGTAAGGCATATAAATAAATACATAAGAGACATGGAAGAAATACAGAGTACATGACTCAACCTGTAAGTCTGAATAACTTTGTAAATCATAAATTACTTTTAGCGTCATGCATATGCATATGAATGTCATGTCGTGCATAGGTACATGTTTCATAACATCATCAGCCTCTGAGGGCATCCAATCATATCATATCGGCCACTGTGGGAAAAATCATCATCGTATACCAGCTGATCAGGTGGTGGTGCGTATATAACGCCATAACCGTTCCCATATCCAATTTACATATATATACATACATATACACGCGTATATAACGCCGTCTGAGTCATATTTTAGCCACTATGGGCAACATCATCATCATATACCAACTAATCAGGTGGTGGTGCGTATATAACGCCATAACATTTCCCATATCCCATATACATATATATACATACATATATACGCGCATATAACGCCATCTGGTTATGGGTCAATGCACATGAATGCAATGTAGGAAAAGTACGTTAACAAAATCTTTCAGAACTTCATAAGACCATTTTGCCTTTGAGTAATATCATAAAGTAAACTCTTTTCAACTTTCGTATTTTTTTCTGAGACACATGAACAGATGATAAAATATTATGACACACGAAAATTCAAGAACGTAGATATCTGTAATACTGTAATACTTCTATGAATAGAGTCGTTCATGGAATTTGTCCATTTGCACGTTTCGTTCGTATCGTATGGATCATGCCAAAAGAAAGAAGGGATAGCCTTAACATACCTGGAATAGAAAAAACTCCGTATAATTATCCCGTTGGAAACCATCGTAGATTCAATTTAGAACCCAAAACTCGAATTTAAGTATCTGCGCTTTGGATTTGAACGATTCGATTCTGTTCTGTTTCTTCAACGTTTTTCTTAAGACCAAATGTCTTTGAAACCTTTCCAAAAATCAGACTTTTTACATCAAGGTCATTACTAATCTCTTGTTCAAAAGAATGGAATCCAACACACTTAAAAGTCTTTACTTAAGACTCACTTCTCATGTTCTCTTGGTTTGAAATTGAAAAGGGAAATGTTTCTGATTCTTCAAGTCTTGGAAAGGACTTACTTGATTCACTTGAATCCTTAGCAAATAAGGTTCTTGGTTTTTTTTAAGATTTGAAAGAATAATATTGAAATGATTTGATTTTGGTGGAAAACGTTTCTGGTTCTAGCCTTTGAATGGGTTTGGTACTAAATTGTGATAATATCACATTTGTGGGTTTATCAGATTCCTACAAGGTGATAAGATTTAGACACCTCTTTACAATTGCTTATGAGTCATATCTTTAAACTGGTGGCCTTGTGCCACGTAGAGAGTGGTGTATTTTAGTTAATTTTTATTCACTTAATAGTTAACTGGGTAATATCCCGTTATCCGGTAATTAACCAATTACCCGCATAAATTTAAAATTACCAAAAATTACTTAAAATTCTATTTATTTTTAAAATACTTCATATATATACTTTATATATTATACTACCGTGGTCATATGGTACCTTGCATGGTACTAGTTCAAAATTATCGGGTATTATCGCTCGACCCGTATTTTATTCCAAATTGACCACTTTCAACGAAACTCGTTTTCTTTAATCCGTGTACCCCCTTATTTTTCATAACACTTATTTATCGCTTGCTATAAATAGAGTAAGTACGTTAACATCAAGATGATCTCATCCCCGAATCTACATCGGTTAACTGAAAATGAAATTTTAACGTACAATAGTTCAGGGTGCAACATCGTCGTAACTTAATACTGTGAAATGTGACATCACCGTAATGTAATACTGCTGGGTGCAACATCATCGTAATATATTACTGCAGAGCATAACATTGACGTACTACTGCGGGGCGTAACATTATTCCCTCCTTTGGAACATTCGTCCTCGAATGTTGACTGATGCACTTATCATTTTCATAAGTTATATTTTCCGAATACATTAGAACTTCCCTTGCCATCTAGGGGCCTGTTCTGTGAGTAATTCAAAAGTCCAGGGCATTTCCCCCTTAGGCCTCCTTCTCACATCACAACTTGTAGTCGGAATCCTTCCAATCTCGTAATTGTTGCTACCTTTCATCATGCAGCCTGTACAATTTTGACCTTGTAAGTGTGCCTAATCTCTAGGCTTCATATGTAGAGCTTGATAAGATGTCCCTTTGGGTATATGAGTATACTGAAGTTCTTCGCTTGGTACTTTGTTGAATTCACGAATATTGCTATATCAAATCGCATAGATCCGTTTAGCCATCCGTATGAATTTATTGCCATAACTCTTACTTTAATTTATCGTTGCTGAGGTCTGCTACCAAATCCCAGCTTACTCTCGTTGCTTATTCCATATGTATAATTTATATCCTTTAATGCTCCCTTATCACTGCTCATCTTTAGAATGATAGCCTAATCTCATCTCATACTTTGTGACTTTTGTCTGTCTATTGTTGATTCACCTCAATATTGATCTAAGATATACCACTGATAACTCAAAACCCTTACGTAATACTTTTGCCCCTAGGGCTTATGTCATATCAAGGAATATTCGGGGTGATTCCCATAATCGTATTTCTTAATGTCTCAATGTGATTCACCTTATGGGGGTATCTTAGTTTCGTGCCGCCAGCGAAATCTTTTCTCCTTCTCTTCTCTTTTTTTTTCATATCATTATTCAAGCGAATGCCCAGACGTCACCCTTTATCTGTCACAATTATACCCTCATTTTACTACCAGGTCAGCATTTTATTCCTTCTAAATGCTATTAATCTTAGACTTCTTTGAGTTTATTCAAGCTATACTGAACTTTCAATAACTTAGAGAAACCATTATCTCTCTTGTTTCCATGGACTTAATCCTGAGGACTTATCCATTCTCGTTACCTTTTCACTTGCCTTTCCTCATCTTTACTCATGTTTCGTTAAAATTTTGTCGCTCTATCATACTTTAGCTTGCGACCTATACATATCCACTTATACTACTGCAACTTTCCTTTAACTTGCTTGCACTATAGATTTCCTTATGTTATTCTGGAACTCAAGCGATACATCACATTGTCTCCAACTTTTCTCTACTCTCTTAATTAGATCTCTCAGTACTTAGAAACTATAGGCTGGAAGACATGCCGTCGATGATGCCGCTATCATTCCCGGTTATTGGATCCCCGTAATACTCATACAGTACCTTTAACTACCCCGACTCTTGTTTGAATATATCTCAAGTATTATAATGATATTCTTTGAGGCTGAATTCTCCATGTTGGGTTCTACTATGTTTATCTTACACGATCAGATTACTCGTCTGTAACCTCCTGTTTAGCCATAACTGGGATCTTCCTGACCAATTACTAACTACTCGTTGGCCCATTCTCATATCAATATTCCTCGTAATCTTTCTTGGGTTATTTTCTTTGTCTTAACTTACGTCTCGCACTGGCTCCTTATTTATTGATAACTCCTTGACGTCCTGCTTGCACAATATTCTTGAACTGTAGCGTATCTGTAAGATTTGGATAAGTGCCATCTCATTCCTCTTTCATTTATCGCATTCTTCCTTTACCATTCCATAGTCACTAGAACCACCTAATTCTGACTTAATGTCACATCACTCCATATTCCTCTCTTTAGGGGTGTACTAAAAACTGAAGCCACGAGGATCTACCTATAGATGTTTTACCTCTTCATCTTTGGCGTCGTTTCTCAACATCAATGATCCTTACTCGCCTTGCGGCAATCCTTCTGTACCAAAGATGAAAAATTCCCTTACTCGTGAGGGTGACACTTAATGTAACCGATACATACAATCCCTTAAGCTTAACTTTGCTAACATTGCTTGCTTTAGGGAAGCGTCTTCCTGAATGACCATTCTCTGAATTTCTCATGAATCTTCTTCTGTTGTCCGTCCTATTATTGCTGGAACACGATCTGAAAATCTCATGATGCTGATTGTTATCAAATCACTCAGCCCCTAATTCATATTTAGTTTATCTGATTCACCAGTCCATATTAGTTCCTATTACTCTGGGGTCTAACTTTTCCTCTTGGTAATCGCGCTAGAGTTGCGAACTTATTTCTCGAAATGAGGATATGACTTTATGGCCTATATTCTTTTATTGTCTCAAGGCCTGTCATCTTTTGTTTTTCCCTTCACTTGACTGTAAACTCTGTAATACTGTCATCAATTTTTTGACCTACCGTTATCATTCGTGTATCATATCTTACTCATAATGCTTCATTAACTCTCTTCTTATCTCCCGCTAATTATCTATGTCTACTGCTTTACTCTAAAAACTCGAACAAAATATTCTTTTGCTTTTGGCTCCCCTTGCTCCATCCCTTGGCTCTTTCAATTGCCTAACATTCTTTCTTTACTGGGGGCGGGAGCCACACTAAGGTAATATTTATTCCTTCAAGGCTTCCAGTGCTCATATCTAGCTTTAATATTTTAGGGTGCACCATCTAGGTGTCTCACGAGGAGATCTACTAGCACACTTGCAATATCCTTCGGAAATGTCAATTAACACAGACAATCCATTCACAATTTTGGTTTACTCTAACCCCAGCCAGGTCCTGATGTTCCGTCCTTTTCTTAAACTACACCTGTTAGCCCCCATAGGGCATAACTGAGATGGGTACGGCCGATTGTACATACCTCTGTTACTATTGAGGGTAACTCTTAATACTTATATTTTTCTGCCGGAACTCTAATACCGGTAATCTTCATTAATTGGGCGCCTCGTACCCTTCTTCACCTTGCTTCTTTTACTTCTTAAAAGCATTGTCTTTCACCATAAAGGTGGATAAATATTCTTGCCTTAAGGTTCCTTATCAAGAGGCTTACACCTTTCAGTACACCCATGATTTGCTAAAGACCTCACATTTACTTATCATAAGCAAGATGCAAAATCGAGTTCCTCTAAATCAATAATTCCACAGCTATATCTCTTATCGATTGTCTTTCTGAATGTAGGCATCATCTTATTACGAATAGAAGTTCGGGACTTGAATTCTTATAAGTGAGCTCCACCACACGATCTAGGATAAGAAGAAAGAGTGGCAGTCCTAAATGCCCTGTAGCCTTCTGCTTATAAGTGTGGTGCACAACACACCCATAAACAAGACTCTACCAGACACGGCTTGTAGACTCCCAAGGACAGAACTGCTTTGATACCACTTTTGTCACGACCCAAACCGATGGGCCGCGACGGGCACCCGGTACCTTACTCAACCGAGTACCAGCGTAATGTATCTTTCTTATTACATCATTATATACACATGACAAACGGGCCTAATAGGCCAACATGATACTTTATAAACTCAAAACATAGGCCGACCAGGCCGTTCAATCTTTTATATACACGACATATGTCTACAAGCCTCTAAGAGTACACAAATATCATAAAGATCGGGACAGAGTCCCGCCTTACCAAACAATACACGTCTAAATCATACTAACCAAACGAGCAACTCCTAAGCAAATGGAGCGCACCAACATCTTCCGCTGAGCTGATAGCCTACTTGGAGGGCTCTTGACCTGTCTATCGGGACCTACGGGCATGAAACGCAACGTCCTTAAGCAAAAGGGACGTCAGTACGAATAATGTACCGAGTATGTAAGGCACATAAATAAATACATAAGAGGCATGGAAGAAATATAGAGTACATGACTCAACCTGTAAGTCTGAATAACTTTGTAAATCATAAATTACTTTTAGCGTCATGCATATGCGTATGAATGTCATGTCGTGCATAGGTACATGTTTCATAACATCATCAGCCTCTGAGGGCATCCCATCATATCATATCGGCCACTGTGGGCAAAATCATCATCGTATACCAGCTGATCAGGTGGTGGTGCGTATATAACGCCGTAACCTTTTTCCATATCCCATATACATATATATACATACATATATACGCATATATAACGTCGTCTGAGTCATATTTCATCCACTGTGGGCAACATCATCATCATATACCAGTTGATCAGGTGGTGGTGCGTATATAACGCCATAACCTTTCCCATATCCCATATCCCATATATATATATATATATATATAACGCCATCTGGTCATGGGTCAATGCACATGAATGCAATGCAGGAAAAGTACGTTAACAAAATCTTTCGGAACTTCATAAGACCATTTTGCCTTTGAGTAATATCATAAAGTAAACTCTTTTCAACTTTCGTATTCTTTTCTGAGACCCATGAACATATGATAAAATATTATGACGCACGGAAATTCAAGAACGTAGATATCTGTAATACTTCTATGAATAGGGTCATTCATGGAATTTGTGCATTTGCACGTTTCGTTCGTATCGTATGGATCATGCCAAAAGAAAGAATTGATAGCCTTAACATACCTGGAATAGAAACAACTCCGTATAATTATCCCGTTGGAAATCTTCGTGGATTGAATTTAGAACCCAAAAATCGAATTTAAGTATCTGCGCTTTGGATTTGATCGATTCGATTCTGTTCTGTTTCTTCAACATTTTTCTTAAGACCAAATGTCTTTGAAACCTTTCCAAAAATCAGACTTTTTACATCAAGGTCATTACTAATCTCTTGTTCAAAAGAATGGAATCCAACACACTTAAAAGTCTTTACTTAAGACTCACTTCTCACGTTCTCTTGGTTTGAAATTGAAAAGGGAAATGTTTCTGATTCTTCAAGTCTTGGAAAGGACTTACTTGATTCACTTGAATCCTTAGCAAATAAGGTTCTTGGTTTTTTTTTTTAAGATTTGAAATATTGAACTGATTTGATTTTGGTGGAAAACGTTTCTGGTTCTAGCCTTTGAATGGGTTTGGTACTAAATTGTGATAATATCACATTTGTGGGTTTATCAGATTCCTACAAGGTGATAAGATTTAGACACCTCTTTACAATTGCTTATGAGTCATATCTTTAAACTGGTGGCCTTGTGCCACGTAGAGAGTGGTGTATTGTAGTTAATTTTTATCCATTTATTAGTTAATTGGGTAATATCCCGTTATCCGGTAATTAACCAATTACCCGCATAAATTTAAAAATTATCACAAATTACTTAGAATTCTATTTATTTTTAAAATACTTCATATATACTTTATATATTATACTACCGTGGTCATATGGTACTTTGCATGGTACTAGTTCAAAATTATCGGGTATTATAACTCGACCCGTATTTTATTCCAAATTGACCACTTTCAACGAAACTCGTTTTCTTTAATCCGTGTACCCCCTTATTTTTCATAACACTTATTTATCGCTTGCTATAAATAGCGTAAGTACGTTAACGTCAAGATGATCTCATCCCCGAATCTACATTAGTTAACTGAAAACGAAATTTTAACGTACAATACTTCAGGGTGCAACATCGTTGTAACTTAATACTGCGAAACGTGACATCACTGTAATGTAATACTACTGGGTGCAACATCATCGTAATATATTACTGCAGAGCATAACATTGACGTACTACTGCAGGGCGTAACAGTTGCCTTGAGAAAGTGCGAGATTGAGGTTGCTTATTAATTGTCTTGAAAAGAGTTGATATTGAGGAATTTGAGATTTTAAAAATTTTCATTTGGACTTCGTAGTTTCGAAAAGAATTGAGGAATTAATACCTTATGAAATCTATGTGTAACTGCGTCGCAATTATATTTCGCGAGTGGGGTTAATTTCACTATTCTCATGGGAGAGGGCAGTTCGCTTCGGCAGGTCAATAGATGCATTTATGGTTCGTGCTGTTCGACCCTCGGAAATGCATAATTTATATTTATATGTTGGATTGGGCCATACGACCTCACCATGATTTGCACATGATTGAATTGATTGCTTTGGAATTTATAATAAATGATATTGCCTCTTTGGCCTGAGATAAATTGTTAAATGATGAGAAATAAATTTGGAGATTTCTTAGTTATAAAAGAATTGCTTACTTACTTCAAAATATTGAGCTTACAACTGTTTTATATAACCTATGTTTAAATTATATCATTGGCAATTTTATTTACAGCCCATAGTAAGTGTCGAAGTCGACCCCTCGTCACTACTTATTCGAGGTTAGACGGGATGCTTACTAGGTACGCTTTATTTTCATACCATACTACATTTGCTGTACATTTTGTTGTACAGGCACATACGTCTAGTGACCTTGTGGGCGCAGCGGCGTGGTTGATGCGGGGACTTAGATGAGCTGCATCTTATGTTACGATCCGCAGCCGGCAAAGTCTCCTTCAGAGTATTTATATTTTCTTTCTCTCATGTCCAAAGTTGTATTCCGGATAGATGATGTATTTTATTTTATTTTTCCTAGTTGATGCTCATGCACTTGTGACACTGGGTTCTGGGATGATTATGGGTTATTTAATTTTGAGATTGTGAAAATATTAGTATTTACTCTAAAATTTCCATCATCTACTATTTTGAAGGAAAACTATGATTTCGAAAATACTAAAAAGAGAACCAAATTAATTATTTATTGTTGGCTTGCCTGACAGCGGTGTCCGGCACTATTACGACCTTTAATGGATTTTGAGTCGTGACATTTAGTCTGGTGAATATATTTTTATCTCCTAAAAAGAAAAAATGCTATTCTAATTTGATTTAAAAATTAAGCAGATTATAACAAGAAAAAAAAATAAACTAGAAAAAGTTTGAATTAGGCAGGTCAAGTGATAAGATCCTATGCGTAGACAAAATTATGTGAAAATAACACGGGCTAGCCAGTTTTCAGACTGATAATTGAAAAATAGCCAGCATTTTTAAAGTCATTGAAAACTAATCACTATTTTGCCGCAACACGGAAAGTTCCATCATTATATACTGGAGATTGGTGCACCTGTGTATAAACTTCCAGCATATTATGCTGGAACTCCAACACACGGAAAGTTACAGCATACTATACTGGGGATTGGAACACCTGTGTATGAACTTCCAGCATATTATGCTGGACCAGTATATTATACTGGAACTCCAGTATATTATGTTGGAATATTTTCCGGATTTTGAAATTGTAACTATTTTTCAATTAATACTTGTAAATCTAGCTATTTTTGCATTTCACCCCGAAATTAACTCATTACATGTTTATTTAAGCAAATTGAGAGGAATGATGTTGTCTGTATTTATTGATTCAATGCGTTTTAATTCGCCTAAATTTAATTTAATTTAATTTGTCCATCCTACACCCTTAATTTTCATGAAACGTGTGTCGACACAGTACAAAAGTTTTCTCTTCCAATCCTCATGTATTATTTCCAAATAGTTCTTGTTTTAGTCCAATCTTACAATAATTTGTTTTTGCACCAAATTAGGATGCCATAAAGCAATAAGGAAATAACATTTTAAAATAGTGCTACAGTCAAACATCTCTATAACATTCTTGTTTGTTTCGAATTTTTTTTGACGGTTATAGTAAAGTATTATTATATATATTATATATTATTTTTTGAATGTTATATACAATATATATTATGTTATAACATAAAAATTTAGTTTCGAAGAATACTTGATTGTTGTAGTGAAGTATCGTTATAAAATATGATTATGGAAATGTCTACTGTTGTAAGTAATCATTATTTGCAGAAAATGAAAAATCAAAAGTGTGATGCGAGTGTAAAACAAAAATAAAAACAAAAACTTTTGTGTCCAATCAAGGGAAAACGGAAAAAGCGATGACCTTTTAGCAAAACAATTCACCTACAGCAATTTAACAGTAAGAATTCTGTTTTGCTACCTTGTCGAACACTCTAGAAGTCTGTGAAGATCCATTTGGTCTCCAAGTAGAAGCCATGGATTACGAAGGCGATCCTCCTCCGTCATTTGATGCCATGGTACGTTCTTCTACTTCTCTCCTTATGTTTCTCAATTCATTCTTTTTTGTTTTTTCTTTCTTTTTCCCCTTTTCTGATAAGAAATGATATTTTTCTGTCTTTTAGTCGGAGAAGGGTTAGTTTGATTGTTACATTTCTTATGGGGATTTTGATATGATTATCAGAATTTTGGTGTCTGTTTTGTTCACAAGATATGTTATGAGTGCGAATTCAGCTAGTAGCCTAGTACTAGGAAAATGTAAGGTTTTGGAATACAAAATGCAGAGAATGATACCACAGGTTTGAGTTTGGCCAAGCTTAGCATAGTATCCTTAGTTCCTTTTTTTTGGGGGGTTAATCAAGTGCCGGATTCATCAATATGTCTGTTAGGTAAATTTTAAGATTAAACAGAACAATCCACCTATAAAAAAGGTTCAACCGAACAATCCGATAAAACTGGAATGACATAGAGTAGATTAACATGGCCCCTGTGCAAGGATGACACGCCATAAACAGTTCTTAGGATTCAACTGGATTAGATGCAGATGTCATAAATTCTGTTCTTGCATAATCCCGGTATCGTAGATAATTGCTTTAGAAAGTTATGCATGAGAATTATGGTCAAAGCATATTATTCCTGTTATTATTCATTTCTAGATGCATCCAAGAGTGAAGTGTAGAGGTCAATCAATGAAGTTGGAATTAAGTCCATTGGGAACTAGGATTCAAATTTCATAAAGACAAAAATCTGTGTGATTCTTTCCCATATACCTAAACCAAACCTACAGATAGTTGTACGGCCAGAGGTGGAGCCAGCATTTGAAGTTTATGGGTTCTGAATTTACCTTGGAAACCATAGCTTATATTTGTTACTGTGTTCACAATTAAATATTTAGACTTATTTAATAAATTTTCTAATATAAATACAGTATCTAAGTAAAAGTGACCAGGTTCGATCAAACCTACACCTAATAGGCTCGCTCCGCCCTGTGTACGGGTAGGAAAAAGCTAGGTGATTTAGTTTGCCCCCGAACACTTGCTCACTCACCATGGAACTTTAAAAGCAAATTTTTGTTGATTCAAAAGTGAAGCAAGTCTAAAACCTGTCTCACTTCATTCTTGTTCTTCCTTACCTATGCAGAGACTGAAGCCCTCAACTTTCCTTTTGTTTTTCAACAATTTTCATAATATGTTCAATCAGTAATGTTCATTGTTTAGTCTAGACATTGTTCTACACCATTCTGGGTAAAATTTTCTTTTCTTTTCGCTTTTAATGATGTGTACTCTTTACGTTGCACTGAATTCTGCCGTGGGGGTTCAACAAAAATCATTACTTGCTATCTGTTCAACATATTTTGGGCTTAGTAGAAGCTCTTTTCCCTTCAGTGCACTCTGTATTTTTGCACTGAACTATGCCGTGTGAGTTTGACACGAATTAACACTTGTTAATCTATTTATTCTGCAGAAAAGTACGGCCAAAAATGTTGAAGTTCAAGGATTCAACCCAGGATTGATCGTCTTAATTGTTGTTGGCGGACTGTTACTGGCGTTCCTTGTTGGGAACTATTTACTTTACATGTATGCACAGAAAACTCTTCCTCCAAAGAAAAAGAAGCCAGTTTCCAAGAAGAAACTGAAGAGCGAGAGACTGAAGCAAGGTGTTTCAGCACCTGGTGAATAGATATCTTGGACACACCTGTATTCCTCTTGTTCATTTTGATAGAAGATGTTCCTAGTCAATAGATGGTTGTACTTTATAGTGTTACCAATTTCCCACCATCATAGGTAGAACTTAACCAAAATATTCTGCTATTTTTATAGTGACTCAGAAGTTGTTTTCCTATATGCTACTCATTTCCTAATCTCTTTTAGATGAATTATTGCTCTTCTTACCAGGCTGTTATGTCCAAATTTCTGGCCAGGTTAATGCTTAGTGTTGCTTTCATGGTTGCATAATAGTGAAATTCTTTTAGCCCTCGAAAGATAACAGTTGCATTGAAATAAATGCCAACCTCTTAAAAGAAAATTCTGCCTCTCTGCCCTTCCAGGGTGGGGGTAACGCTGCGTACATCTTACCCTCCTAGACTTCACTTGTGGGAATTTACTAGGTTTGTTGTTGTTGTAGCTTAAAAGAAAATTATGTTGCTGGACTAATACAAAAGAGACATTTCCTTATTCTAACAGCCTAAAAGAAACAAACAACAATAGCTTTTTGGAGATGGTGTCCGAAGCATTTGCATATTGTTCCCATTTTGTATTTCTTTTAATTATAAGATGGTGTCCGAGCTAACTTGCTTGCATCCATTTCAAATCTCTTCTACAATACAAGAACAGATTCATCAACAGCAATTTCTTGTATCATTTCATAAAATTGCAAATCCATCTCTTTTATGTGTGTACAATACATTATATAATATAATATCACCTACATAGTCTCAAGTTTTACTTGTCAACTTTCCATCAATTAAGTAAAAACGTTCCAGTACAATATCAGAGAACATTGAAACAGCTAAAACCAGGTAGGAAATGGTATGGAATCAATGACACAGTAGTTGCTATCAGCGACCCATGTTCTGCTCCCCAGGGGGAAGCATAACGAGGACTGGTTTGATATTGAACCCAGGATGAGGGAGCCTACGACGAAGTTCACGACCTTCCTGGCAAAGAGCACAAGGGTGGCAAAAAATATGAGTTGCAAAGTCACAAGTTGACTCACATTGCTCGCGTCGTTCCTCATCTTCAACAAAGCCCCCATAGCACCCACATGATCTGGTGACTGCCTCACAGTTACCCTGCAAAGGAAATAAATCTTAGAATTAGTTTCCAAGCATTCCTTGTGGAATAAGAAACGACGATAATATCCTACTACAACTACTGCTGCCCCCACTTTAAGGTTATTGAAAGAAGAGCAAGAGCTCCCCCAGCTACCATCCGTTAAAAATGTAATGATGCAGAAACAGAAGAAACTAACAAAGTTAGATGATGTTAACCAAAATGTAGGGCAGTATACAACAAGAGAGATCAACCACTTTGCACATCTTTGATAGCCTAAAGCTCAGATGATCTTAAATGAAGCAGCATAGTCAATGAGGATTCATATAGTCGAACCTCACTTGCTTGGGCTTAATTGAGGCGTTGTAGTTGTTACTCTGTAGCCTAAGGCATGAAGTTTAATCATGACAAGGGCATTAAACTGACAATATTACAAGCTTTTATCCAAACCTAATAATGTCAAATCGGATCCAAGATAAAGTAAATTAACACGTAGCTGCTGGACAAAGATGAAACATTCACATATTACCTAGTAAATTGCAATGTAGGATTAGAACATCTAATCCCAGAAATAAATAAGTTAGAGTAAATAAGAATAAAAAGAGCATTAGCAGAATAGTTCTTTTCGAACGTCTATCTTCATAGGAAGAATTTAGTAAGGAAAGTTCAGCATCCCAATCCTCATAGAGAGGAAAGAAACAGCCGCATAAAATCTTCGAAACATGCACCGAAACAATTGTTAATTCTTAGGTCACATCCCCAATAACTTGACCGAATGACAAAGATAAAGCATAGGGAAAGGTTTTGAACCACCTAATCCCTCAAATCATGTATTGACAAAAACCAAAATGCTGAGATATAATACCAGCAATGATAAAGCACTTGAAGGGGAAAAAAAGAAAAAGAAAAACGCAAAGAGACAGCCAACCTCCAGATTAAACTTCTGGCGGAGAGCGGTACGGCTGGGATATGAAAACCAGGGTGCCATGCAGTTCCAGCCGAAAAAGGACTGTCCAATCAGGTATAGACCAGTGTAAGGCAAGCAGTGATTGGAAAAACTTCCAGGAGCAGATCCAATTCTCTCAGCATTGCTCCCGTAGAGCACACATGGTGCCAGAGTTCCTAACAAACCTGTGCAGTGACACGGCTGGCATTGTTAGTATGACAAAGAGAAGACAAGAAAGCAAGGAGAAGAAACTCATAACATCTTTTAATGCTTCCTGGAAGGAGGAGAAGGTAAGGTCTGAAGTATCAACAAAGATATCCGTATGCAAATATAACACTAAGAGGCAAGAACTTGAACCGTAGTACTTGATTCATTGAAGCACAGGGGAGATACAGAAGAAAGAGTGTCATGTGTCCCTATATTGAACTTGCCAAGGCAGAATCCATTGGAGGTAGATGTGAACTAATTACATAAAAAGAGCAATATTTCAAGAATAATATATGAAGATCCGACTCTCTGACATAGTAGTTTGACTCTGTATATCGACGCATATGACCATTCCCATAAGTCTGCACCACAGATATATTGCAGTTGTAGCAAATTAATATAATATTTTGGGTTCTAGAACCAAACAAAAATTATCTCATACTGCCTCCTTAACATTGTCATCCTTTCATTCAATTGAGTCATCAGAAGAAGCAACAAAAATCTTTGGACTAGGAAGGGTGTACAATTAAATTCTAAGTCTTACAAGTATCTAAAGAAAAATCACCTCTATCAATTACATTTCTCTAGCTATTTTTTTCAGTGGGAAACTTGGAAGAATATCCTTTCAAATTTACTTGAGAAGATCATTTGGTAAAAACCTTCTTAGTCATCAATAAGTTAATACAGACAAACTCTATGCACCTTCCATTGAATGCAATTGAAAAACATTGAATAGGTAATGCTTGATTAAATCTTCTCAACCAGTTCATTCAGCTCATGAATAATACTATATGAATTGTTATGTGGTAAATAATAATAATAATAATAATAATAATAATAATATAGAAATTGTTTTGCGATCACCTGAAATGATTATCTACTTAAGGATACTTTTATCTTTAGGATTCTTATCCATGATTGGATGATTGCTAATACACATTGTTGTTTTTTCATATGTGGTCAGCCAAACGCAGCATTAATTAAGCGAGGACATATGTTTTCTTTATGTGGCCAACCAAACTGCCGTTAAAGCATATAGAACAAAACAACATAGATTCCCAGCAACAACAAAAAATGGTTATATTTTTCCTAACACCAAATTAAAACAAATATTTATTGGTTTTGTTTTTTACAATTTAGTATTTAAACAAAATCAGCTCAACTTCACTTTGGTTTTCCAATTTTTCTAGGTTTGATTAATTTGAATTTTCATTTTACTTAAACATCCTAAATATAACAAAATATCTCCTTTGATATAAAGAGAAATCAAAGCGACAAACTTTTACAAAATTTTAAGGGAAAGAAAACTAATATAGAATGAAACACTCACAAACTTCAAGATCGCTGCTGACGAATTCATCATTCTTCCCAAAACAAGAGCAAAGGCCTGATTCCCATTGGGCCCTACGCATAATGGGCTCCCCCACCACCGGCCCGTGGCCCATAGGTAACCCATTAGCCGTCCATCCCATCGGAACAGCAGCTGAAGCCGTCGGTTTAACCGGCTCCGCCGCAACCGGAGGAGCTGGGGTTGAAGAATTGAGCTTGGTCGACTTCAATTCATTGTTTGTCGTCTCAGATTTTTGCCTGGGTAAAAATGGGCTTGATTCTTCCATATTATTGGCCATCGGAACAGAAAATATTCAGAAAAAATGAATACCCGGAATTGATTTGAATATTGCAATTTTCAAGAATTGGCAAGAGGGACGAATGAAGTAGAGGAATCTAAGAGATGTCAACCTCAAAGATCTCTCCACTGTATGTGTGTTTTACGGATTACAGAAACCGTGTGGAATGCGTAAATAGGAACATTACTTTTTTCTCTTTTTTTTTTTTTAACAAAAAAAACATCTTTCTTTTTCTTCCTTTTTTAGGCGAGGATGACCGTAAATAGAGGAGGAAAGTGAGATAGAAGAGAAAGGGTCGTTATGTTACTAATTAGGGAAATTGCGCTTTTAACCCTTGAATTTTGACAAATTCTGATTTAGTCCTTGTAATATTTGAATAAGTATATTTAACTTTCAATTATTTGAAAATGGCATTTGAAAATTTGAGTTGTGTTTGGACATGAATATAATTTTGGGCTGTTTTGAATTTTTGTGAGTGATCTGAAGTGAAAATTTGGAAAAATAGTTTTGTGGAGTTTTTAAAATTTTCGAAAAATTCTGAAATTCAACTTCAAGTGAAAATTGAGAATTTCTTGGCCAAATACTGATTTGAAAAAAAAGGGAAAAAAATTCGGAATTTTTTTTATAACCAAACGGGCCCTTAATCTTCCTTCTTGTGAATCTTCATAAATTTGACGAATCATTAATCATCGCATTGTTAAGTTTGTCCTATTACTCTAAAGGTAATACAATTCTAAAAATAGTCTATATGTTACATATTAAAGGCACCAAGCACATATTTTAATTAAGTGAAGTTTTAATCTGTTTAGGCATAATAACAACAATAACAATCTACCCAGTATATTTCTAACATATGAGGAAACTGGGTAGGTTAACTCCACGTGTGGAATTTCACTGAGTTTGTTGTTGTTGTTGAAAACTGGGTAGGTTGTTGTTGTTATGACTAAACTGGGTAGATTGTTGTTGTTGTTGTTGTTGTTAAGTCATATATCATATAAACTAAAATTAGAATTTTTTTTTGGTCTAACAATAAAATTTTATTTAACCAAGTATGATATGTACATCCACTAGTTCATTGTTGACTCTAGAACTAGTCATATTCTTTGTAACTTTCGAAACACTTCCTCCTCTATTCTAACATCTATTACAGTATAGACCTATATTAGGCTTGGGTATGAGTTTAAATTATCTAATAGCTTTTTCTAACTGCTTCTATGTTGTCCTTTCCTATGCAGTTGAATGACAATCTCTCTTAATCTTAGAATGCGATCTCGTTGCTGTTCTTGAAATCTTCTAGCATTTCGTTCACTCCAAATATGATAGACAGCCGCAGCTAGTAACCATCCTAGGACCTCTGCATGGGCTTTGCTGTTGCATCTTTTGGTCGTTAAGCTTTCAACTTCCTCTTCCCAGCTTCCTACCTGGCTACACTCTCCTGTCCAGCGTAAGAAGGAGCTCCATAACTGCCTTGAGTATTCACATTCAAAAAACAGATGTGAATGGGTTTCTTCAGTATCAGACATGCATAATACACAGTTCCTAGAAACTTGTATTCCCCATTTAGCCAATCTGTCAACTGCAGAGAGTCTCTTCTGTAGTGCAAGCCAAAGTAGAAACTGATACTTTGGCACAAGACATGGTCCCATAATGAGGCCTTTCCACATGACTTTAGGATATTGAGGGATTAGATGCATGTATGCCTTCTTGATTATGAACTTATCAGCATGAGTGAATTGTTGTAGCTCTGTGTAAGGATCATTGTTCCCATACCATTTCCTTGCATCAAATATTTTTCTAACAAGCCAGCATGCTTGTTTGGGTGTCTCCATCTCACTAATATCTTTTTTTTATGTAAAAACTGTGAATCCATTGAACCCACAGGGTGTCTTTCTTAGCTGTGATAGCCCAAAGCAGTTTTGATATGGCTGCTTTATTCCATGTATGGAACTCAATGATGTTCAAACCCCTTGCTGATTTTGGCATACACAGCCTCTCCCATGCCACTAATGCTCTTCTTGATGTGGCACATTGTCCAGTCCACAAGAATGTTCTACAGGCACTTGTTATTAGTTGCATCACCCTCCTTGGTATCAAAAATACTTGTGACCAGTATGTTTGTATCTCGAACAGGACACTCTTGATTAGCTGCTCTCTGCCACTATATGAAAGGAATTTGGTGGTCCAACATCTAATCCTGGCAATCATTCTCTCCACCAGCGGCATGCATGTTGAACTGTTATTTTCTTGGATGATAGGGGAACCACCAAGGTATTTGAATGGTATCTCACCAAGTGCAAAATGCATTTCAGAAAGGATTTGATCCTTCTGATGTTGATCCACCCCTGTTATATATAAAGAGCTTTTCTCCATATTTGCTTTGAGGCCTGAAACTGTTGAAAAGTGTTCAAATTCCTTAATCATCAGTTGAATAGACATTCGATCAGCCCTGCAGCACATTATTAAGTCATCTGCAAAACAAATATGGGTTAGTTTCATTTTCCTACACTTTGGATGGTGGTTGAAGTTGGGGTTGTAGTTCAGTTGTTTCAGAAATCTATTCAGTTAATCCATTGCCAACAGAAATAGAAATGGTGACATAGGATCTCCTTGTCGTAGCCCTTTTCTTGCTTAGAATTTAGGGGTGAGCCTTCCATTGAAAATGATAGAGTAACTCACAGTCGAGACACTCCATGATGATATTTACAAACTTCACTGGCATTCCAAACTCGAACAAAACCATTCTCAGAAAGTCCCACTCAACAGTATCATATGCTTTCCTAATGTCTATTTTCACTAGACATCTGGGGGACATTCCTTTTCTGTTATATCCTTTGACTAATTCATGGGCCACAATGGCATTATCCAAGATGTTCCTTCCTTCAATAAAAGCTGATTGTGATGGCCCCACAATTTTGTCCACTACTAGTTTAAGTCTGGAAGTGATCACCTTGGCTATCAACTTATACAAAGTTGTACAACATGCAATAGGCATGAACTCTAAAATTTGAATTTAACAATAAAGGAGAGACCAAAAGTGCTATTATTCCTATTATGGGTGTACAAACTGAACCGAAAAACTGCACCAAACCGATTAGGTTTGGTTTGATTAATTTGGTTGATATTGAGTAAAAAAAATTGAACCAAACCGACATATAAATATATATATTTTATAAATACTTTCAAGACTTTATATAGAATTTTTCTTATAAAATATCTGAGAATATTTGGGATTTTCTTATGGCATGTAATATTTAATAGAATATGAAGTGCTCCATTTTTATTAAAATAATGGGTTGTATGATCACTTTCTTATCAAGTGTTAATGAAATGCGTCAATCTCTTTATTCTTCCATATTCATATGTCAAGATCTATTAAATTCATATATCTTTTTCGAATTTGAAGTGGTATTTTGATAATTTAAAATTAAATAGAATATAATTTTAGGTATCATATTAATTATGTTTAATTATCAAAATTCGGTTAACCTTGAAAGTGTACATCAAGAAAAAATTATTGTGAGACGGCAAAAATAACTATTATGTGTTACTAAGAAAATTCTCCCATAAAAATATTTTTGTAACGACTCGGCCGGTCGTTTCATGAGTTACAGCCCTGTTTCCCCCATTTCTGCTTCCTTATGTGTTGTTCAGCTGTATTTCATCGTATCGTGTTGGTTGTTCTGTGTTCGGAGTGGTCTTGGAGTGGAATGAGACACTTAGTCTCTTATTTAGAAACTTAAGTTGGAAAGGTCAACCAGATGTCGACTTATGTGTAGAAGGTCTGAGATGTGAATTCTGATAGTTCGGTTAGCTTCGTTAGATGATTTTGGACTTAGGATCATGTTCGGAATGTATTTGGAGGTTTGTGGTAGATTTAGGCTTGAATTGGCGAAATTGGAAATTTGGCGTTTTCCGGTCGGCAGTGGAAATCTTGATATCAGGGTCGAAATAGAATTCCGGAAATTGGAGTAGGTCCGTTATGTCATATGTGACGTGTGTGCAAAATTTCAGGTCATTCGGATGAGGTTTGATAGGTTTCGGCACCGTTTGCGGAATTCGGGAGTTTGGAAATCCTTAGGTTTGAATCTGAGGGTGATTTCGTATTTTGGTATTGTTTTGAGTGTTCTGAAGGTTTGAATAAGTTTGAATGGTGTTATGTGACTTGTTGGCATGTTTGGTTGAGGTCCCGAGGGCCTCGGGATGATTTCAGGAGGTTGACGGATCAAGGATGGGATTTGAAGAAGTGCTGAAGATTGCCTTCAGCTGTCATAACCGCACCTGCGGAGTGGGGACCGCAGGTGCGAGGCCCGCAGAAGCACATAAGCAGCCGCAGATGCGTCCATAGGTGAGAAGGACAGGAGCCGCAGGTGCGCGCATGGGACCGCACCTGCGATGGATTTTTTGCAGGTGCAGCGTTGCAGAAGCGACTTATGGACCGCAGATGCGGAAGTTCTGGGCAAAAAGTATATAAGGTCTCCTTCGTGAATTTCAGTTCATTTTCCACCATTTTTGAACGGCATTGGAGCTTTTGAGGGCGATTTTGAGGAGGAATTCAGGGGTCTATCAGCAAGGTGAGTGGCTTGAGCCCTAATACTTGTATATGTGATGATTTTCCGTTTTTTAATCATGGAATTTGTAGAAATTAGGGATGAAATTGAGAAAATTAGCGCTTGAAATTGGAGAGTTTAATTTGAGGATTTGAGGGGACATTCGACGTTGGATTTTGATGGTTTTGGTATGTATAGACTCGTGAGTGAAAGGAGTTTCTAGTTTTGTAATTTTTATCGGATTCTGAGACGTGGGCCCACGGGCCGGGTTTGAGTCAAATTCGGGATTGATGGTCTAATTTGATAATTTTCGTGTGGAATTCATTCCTTTAGCATATGTTGATGATAATATACTGATTTTGGTTAGATTCGGAGCATTTGGAGGCCGACTCGAGAGGCAAGGGCATCGCGGGTTAGATTTTGTCCGGTTTGAGGTAAGAAATGATTGTAAATCTTGTCCTGAGGGTATGAAATCCCGGATTTCACATCGTTTCACTATTTTGAGGTGACACACATGCTAGATGACGAGCGTGAGGGCGTGCACCGTTGGTAATTGTGACTTGGTCCGTACCGTAGCAACTATTAAGTTGTGTATTGGACTGAAAACTATTTAATACTTATGTGTTTTAGAAAGTATTACTATGTTTTGGGCTGAATGCCATATTTGGGCCTCGTGCCAAGTTGTTTGGGCCCTTAGGGGCTTTTTACTACTATTTCCTCACTGTTTTGATTTAAGATATGTACTCTTTCATGCTATGTTTTACTGATTTCATAACTCAGTCTTATTTACTCCGTTTTGATGCATAAAATGATATTTTGGGCTGAGCACCCTGTTTTATTGATAGCCGAGTGGCTTGAGAGGTTTCTGACTGAGTAAGGCTGAGGGCCTGTGTTGTGAGGATATCATGGGATCGGGCTGTGCGCCGCAGCATGTTGTACTGATTTGTGATATATGAGAGGCCGAGGGCCTGATTGATTATGCCACGAGGTGGCTTGTTGTAGCGCTTGGGCTGTAGGAGCCCCTCCGGAGTCTGTACACCCCCAGTGAGCGCGGGTACCCTGAGTGAGTGATATGATGTTGCCCGAGGGGCTATTCTTGATTCATGTTGTGCCCGAGGGGCTGATTACGAGTGATTGTGAGGTTGCCCGAGGGGCTGATTCTAAGTGATGTTATGCCTGAGGGGCGGTTTGTGATACATGTTTTGCCCTAGGGGCTATTTATGATTTTCATCACTTTTACTCTAAACTTCATTGAACCTCTGTTGAAACTGTTGGAAAAATATCTTCAAATGATTTTTACTGAAATTGGATTTTAACGAGATGATTTGATTTATGGACTGTTTTGAAATCATACTGTACTTGCTGTGATTTTATGGCGTGGATTTATGTGTTTCTTACTGCTCAGTCTTTATTTACCTTTATCACTTACTGAGTTGGCGTACTCACATTACTCCCTGCACCTTGTGTGCAGATCCAGGAGTTGCTGGACGTGATAGCGAGCGCTGATCTTTCATCCGTCGCGGATATTCGGAGTCGGCAAGGTAGTTGCATGGTGATCACAGCCTTGCTCTTCTCCCTCTTATCTCCCTTAGACTATATTAGTGTTTTTTTTTAGACTGTGATAGTCTTTTGTATTTGGACAGTCCTTAGTAGGTGCTCGTGACTTGTGACACCTCGATGTCGGGCCTTTGTTCTTTCCGCACTTGTTATTTAGATTTATGCTGTGAAATTTTATTAATTAATAGCTTAAAACATCTTTATTATGAAATATCGATTTGTTTTGGAATTTTGTCGGCTGACCTAGTTTCATGATAGGCGTCATCACAGCCGGGTTGGTTTTGGGGTCGTGACAATTTTAATAGATTATATGTTTATTAATTTTTTTAATTTTTACTAAACATATATTTACTTATCAAAAATTTAACAAAGTAAGGTTAAAATAATATTCATGTAACAAAAAAAAAAATCCGAAAAACCTGACAAAACCGAACCAATCCAAACCGGTATAATTGGTTTGGTTTGGTTTTGATAGAAACCGAACCAATCCGATCCATGTACACCCCTAATTCCTAGTACATAAGAAGCCAATTTTAAACAAGTTTTTCTCCCAGAAAGTTTTTGCATGCAATAGAATTTTCAAATCCAACGCAATACTATGATTTTGTACCGTCTTAATTAGACCTTAATTCATAAAATGTTAGCCTATATGATTAACCTACGAGTCACTTTCGTTTTTATTAACTCCTTGAATTAGACACAAAGGTGAATCCACGAGCCTTTCTTACGTGCTACTGTTATTGTTTTTCATCTATTTTCTGGTACTTTTGATTTTGTTATTATTTCTATGCTTTCTGCTGTTGGTACTGATATATTTTCTTTTTCGTCTGCTTGAGCCGAGGGTCTATCGGAAATAGCCTCTCTACCCCTTGGGGTAGGGGTACGGTCTGCGTACACTCTACCCTCTATAGACCCCACTTGGGAGATTTTAATGTGTTGTTGTTGTTGTTGTAGTAGCCAAAAAGAATAAGTTTGATTTTAGTTCAAATTTATTATGCTTGATTTAATTACATTAAAGAATAAAATTACAAAAAAATAATATGTCATGAAAGTATGCCTCCAAATAGAAAATTTTCTTAATTAGTAGCTTAATAACTATATATTCTTTGTCTGATTTGATTAACTGGTCATTGTTCTTGGGTTAGATTTTTCAATTTAGTTGTAGAGTTATATGAAAGTTATATTCAGAGCAAAAGTTTCAATTTTCATTTTATGAGAATTAACTCAAAACCTCTATCAAGATTATTTTTTTCCAAAATTCTGCTCAAATTATACTCCAACATATAAATTAATGTTGTATCATTAAGAAGAGTAAAGTTACATATTACCTAGAATCATTTAAAATTATGCATCAAAAGAAATTGCACATGAAATAAGGTGTAATTATACATAGTAAAATGAAGGCTAATATAAAGAAAAATTAAAAAAGAAAGAAGATAAAGAGATTAATTAGCAGCAAATAACAGGAAGAAAAAATAGAAGGGAGTTTTATAGCTTTACCCACAAGAATCAAACTAGTTACCCTTGCCTACCCATTAACTTTTCTACCCATTAAACTAATTACCCTTCCTACCCATTGTAGTTTTTGCATGTAATTACCTCATTTTCTCGTTTGTTCTCTATGTTTTCATTTTTTTCTCCTTTTCTTTTTATTTATTTTTTTACAATTATATTTTTTTTATTTTTTTTTACCATAATGTGATTTCATACTCAATTTTGGCTCATTTCTTTTTAATTTTTTTCTTCTTTTTTTCTTTCCTTTTGTTCACTTTCACATACAAAAATTTCGCCCATAAAATACTATTGACGAAGAGATAGAACGAAATCTGAAGAAAAAAATTCAAAAATCGAATCAGTAAATGCTGGGTGAAATATGGGTTCTCATGGTTTAGCTATGGAGGTTTTAAAACCGTCTGTAGCGTTAAAGGACGAAGACAAAATAAATTAGGCATTAAATGACGGTGGGTATGGGAACCTGCTAATTGCATGGGCTGCTGGGTGAAATAGCTTGGGCCGGATATGAGAATTCGCTAATGGGTGGGCCGTGTAAATAATCTGGGTCGCATGGGTAGGTACAGTAAATAGTTTGGGCCTAGGTATTAAAGGGTAAATAGTTTGGGCTTAATAGGTATAACGTGAGATTTTCTCTACTTATTAATCCCTATTTCGTTGGGCCTTGGGCCTCACCTCTTCCTCCCTTTCTATTTTTGGAAAAATCTCACTTTTTGCCCACTAAATCCAAACTATTTATCCTTTAATATCCAAGCCTAAACAATTTGCTTTTCCTACCTATGCGGCCTAGACTATTTATCCGGCCTACCCATTAGCTATTTACCTTCGCATTTGAAGTACGGAATGTTAAAACATCCAGTTTTATTTTTGCAAGGTTACTTAGTAGTGGACTTAAATGGATCTACTTCTCCTCTGCCAGATCGATCTTTATTAAGAGGGTCAACCCAAGCTATTGCTGTCACGACCCAAATCTCCCTCCATAAGATGTCGTGACGGCACCTAGTCTCTACGACTAGAAATCGTATGAGGAGTTTATGGTCATGTTACTAAGAACTGGAATGCCAGATTTTTCAAATTAATTACGAAATTGCCACTGACTTCGTATTTAAAAATCTACATTATTTTCAAATATTGAAACCAACATATTTCCTTTATTATAAGGTCAAATGGAGTGATTCAAAAGCCTAACTTGACTTAAATTTCACAAGAAATCCATTGGAGGTATCAAAAGCGAGTTTCGGGATCGTTTGTCACACAAAATGAGGCAGAACCGCTGGGCAAAAATACTTAATATCGAAGATTTGTTCATTTGGTCATATTTTGAGTTGGGAAGCTCGGATTTGGGAAATTTTTGGAGGCGATTTTCACCATATGGATTAGGGTAAGTGTTCTATACTCGATTTTGGTTATATTTCATGAATTCATCTTCGTTTTTGGCATTTGATTGATGATTACAAAGTGAAATTTTGGGGGATTTTGTGTAAAATTTTATAAAGTAAATTTTTGAGTTTTGAACATCGATTCGGAGTCGTATTTGAATGAAACTAGTATGGTTGGACTCGTAATTGGATGGGTTATTCGATTTTGTGAGTTTTGTTGGATTTCGAGGCGCAGGCCCGGGTTTGACTTTTTGGTTGACTTTGGCTCTTGATTAAAGATTCGATATCAATTAGGTTTATTTCCTTGGGCATTATTTGATGTATACGAGTTGGTTTTGGCTAGTATCGAGCCATTTGGAGGTCAGTACGCGCGGGATAGAATTTTTGGAGCATCATTTAGCTTGCTCGGTATCAATTTGGCTTGTTTGAGGTAAGTGTCTTGCTTAACTTTGTTGAAGGAATTTTTCCTACTAATTGCCATTGTTTGCTACATGTGGCAGTGATGCATATATAAGGTGACGAGCGTATATGCATGTGCCGGGGTTATCATGCTCGGGGGTAAATTATACGATTAATTGTGACTTGTAGATTTATGTCACCTTCTTGCTTCATGTCTTACTTGACTTTTAGATTACTAAGATTTCGGAATTAAATGTTAGAAACCAAGATTTAGTTTATTATAACTTGATTAAATTTTACGGAATTTGAGAAACACTGAAGTGTCTAATTCGGTCTTCATCATGCTTAATCACTAATACATTGCTATGGTCGTTATTCTTGAGAATTATGTCTTGTAAATCATTCTTGAGATTTGTTGAAATACTTGAACAATAAGGGTGTTGAGGGTTTATTGATCTATTGTTGGCTTGAAAGTTGTGATCGGGGTTCATTTGGAATATTCGTTTAACCACTCTCCTTGATATTATTTATGCTTCCTACCTTGCTGGTCATTGATATACATATGCTTGGTGAGGAATAGTGTAAAGCACAAAGGGTGATGCCGTGCCATTGCTTTTATATTATCATGTGAGGGAGAGTCTAAAGCACGAAAGGTGATGCCGTGCCATTTCATATATTTTATCATATGAATGAAAGTGAAAAGCATGAAGAGTGATGCCGTGCCATTTCATTTGAGAGTAAAAGCATGAAGGGTGATGCCGTGCCATTTCATTTGAGAGTAAAAGCATGAAGGGTGATGCCTTGCCACTTTATTTGAGAGTAAAAGCACAAAGAGTGATGCCGTACCATTTTAATTATATTATCATGATCTCATTTACATTATCATGTGAGGATGAGAGTAAAAGCACGAAGGGTGATGCCGTGCCATTTCATTTATATCATCATGCTTTTATATTATCACGAGTTCATGGCATAAAGGGTGTTTCTGTGCAGGCGAGGACGAGGACATGAATTATGTTGTGATATCTTTTCCTTGTGTATACGTTCATGCCTTTACCTTGAGCTGTTATTGTCGCACCTATGTTTCCTATGTGACTTGTGGTTGTTGTTCTGTCTTTGTTCTCTATCTCAATTATTGTTGTGTTGCCCATGTCTTCTGCTTGCTTAACTTGCAAATACCATGCCTCCTTCCTACTGTTATATCTATAACCATGTCGTATCTAGTTTTTGCACTTTAGTATAAGCTTTCTACCATGTTAGCCATTCGTGCCTCAAATTATTAGCTTATAAAGATCATGCGTTCCCTTCTTGTTTGTTATATCAACATCTTTGCCTTCTACCATGCTAGTTAGGTGAAATTATGTTCTTCTTTCCTACTTGATGTCATAGTTCCTGTGTTTCCTACCTTTTCATTATTGTTATCGATATTTTTTTCACCTGGTAAGTACTGTTACACATATATATGGTGAGGATGAGATAAATGCACAAAGGGTGTTGTCGTGCCATTGGATTTGATGTCTTGAGTATATTTCTCTCACTATGAAAGTTATGGATTTATTACTGTGGTTCGCTAGTTATCGCTCTAAAGAAAGGATTGGTCAGGATATTGAGGAATATTAATCGTGGTTCTTCTAGAAATCATTTACTGCTTCGCATAATTATTTCCTTGTACGCTATTCTTTTGTGTTCTTGTATTGTTCTATTGCTAGTCTTCTGTACAGGTTATATCAGTGAGTATCTTTTAACTAAAAAAGTCTCGTCACTACTTCACCAAGGTTAGTCAAGATACTTAATGAGTACATGGGGTCGGTTGCACTCATACTACACTTCTGCACCTGATAAGTGGGGATTTTGACTACTTATTAGCGCCTTTTGGCTTTCGTTTTAGTCAAAAAACGTTCAATTGTATTCCTGAAAACTGATGAAATATGCTTATTTGTAGGAGTATTGGAAATGAGCCACTAAGATGAAATCCAACTCAAGAAGGAGTGATTTAAACTCAAGGACAAAAACAGGCACAAAAGCTCAAAGTGCGGACCTTAGATTTCCATCTGCGGCCGCAGATTGTGAAGGCAAGCTTATCAGTGACAAGTGCAAAGTGCAGTCCGCACATGAATTGTGCGGCCGTAGAAGCTAAGAAAGATCAGAAGTTCAGAGAGTTCTCATTCCAAGCTCAAAGGAAGAGCGGACCGCAGAATTATAGTGCGACCACAGAAGTCAGCTACGCGGCCGCACTCAGAAATGTGCGGTCCGCAGAAGAGCCCTACACGGTCGCACCCAGAAATGTGCTGACCGTAGAAAATGAGAGATGCGGTCGCGATTTACAAAGATTCAATCCTGTGAAACTGAAGCAAAGTGCGGACCACACATGGAATTGTGCAGTCGCAGAACCTCCGAAAGGCCATTTTTGTCCAAAAATTCCAGCTTTGTATAAATAGAATAGTTTCACGAAATTAGGTCAAGTTTTGAATATTCAAAGTGCTATAGCCTTTTCTTCTTGCTTCTTTAGGCAACTTTAGCTTATTTTGGGGAGTTAACATTGGATTTCTATATTTTAATCTTTCAATATGAGTTTAATACTTTTTTATGAATGGGTGTATGTTATTTAGCTAAATAACACACACCCATTCATAAAAAAACATAAAATTAATCACCCATAAGGTTTACATACTAGGGTTGGGTCACAACCCTAGTAAAAATCTAGCTACTCATAGTGGATATAGAAGAAAACAAAGAAGAAAAGATAATAAAACTCATATTGAAAGATTAAAATATAGAAATCCAATGTTAAATCGCCAAAATAAGCTAAAGTTTCCTAAAGAAGCAAGAAGAAACGGATACAACACTTTGAATATTCAAAACTTGACCTAATTTCGTGAAACTATTCTATTTATACAAAGCCGGAATTTTTGGACAAGACTCCCTTTTGGAGGTTTTGCGTCCGCACAATTCCATGTGCAGTCCGTACTTTGCTTCAGCTTCATAGGATTGAATCTATGCGACCGCACAATTCTGAACCGTGGCCGCATCTCTCATTTTCTGCGGTCCGCACATTTCTGGGTGCGGCCACGTAGAGCTCTTCTGCGGACCACACATTTCTGAGTGCAACCCCGTAACTGACTTTCTCGGCCTCACAATAATTATGCGGTCAGCACTTCCTTTGAGCTTGGAATGAGAACTCTCTAAACTTCTGATCTTGCTTAGCTTCTGTGGCCGCACAATTCATGTGCGGACCGCACTTTGCACTTGTCTCTGATAAGCTTGCCTTCACAATCTGCGGCCACAGATGGAAATCCGCGGTCCGCACTCTGAGCTTCTGTGCCTATTTTTGTCCTTGAGTTCAGATCACTCCTTCTTAAGTTGGATTTCATCTTAGTGGCTCATTTTCCAATACTCTTGCAAATAAGTATTTCATCAGTTTTTGGGAATATAATTGAACGCTTTTGGACTAAAATGAAAGCTAAAAGGCGCTAATAAGTAGTCAAAATCCCCACTTATCAACTCCCCTAAACTTAAACTTTTGCTTGTCCTCAAGCAAATAAGGTAATTCCCACCGCCAAAAGTTAAAAGCTATTCCAGCTATTCTTAGATGCATCAATCACACATCAATTGGGACCAACAATTACCCACAACACTTATGAATTATCAACAAGGCAATGATTTGAATTTTAAGCACAAATAGTTCTAATGTGACACTTGAGCATCAAGAGCTAACTTTATTCCGCACTAGAGAGACTTAACATCATTTTTTCTTGGTCATGATATTCATTTTCTCCTTCTTTGTTTTCTCCATGCTTTGCATCCTTACTTTCTTTGGATCCCTTCAACTCTTCAACTTATTCACTTTCTTTTGCATTTTTCTTTTTGTTCTTTCTTTCTTTCTTTTTCTTTGTCTTTCCTTTTCTTTATTTCTTCTCTCTTTTTGTGCCTTGATACCTTTTTCAAACTCCTTGTCTCTCCACCAGACTTATGTTTTAGCCAATTGTTTCTCAAAAGTCTTAAGGAAAGCTCGGGTGCCAAGAGAGGGTCACTACAAAACAGGTAAAGGCTTGTAATATGGTTATCAAATGAGAAAGGTTTTAGGCTTAAATGGGTTGACTAGGGATAACAACATTGATGGGACATGGAAAATTTCAAACGGGTCAAGAAGAGCCTACAATCACTTCTCAAGCCAAGTAAAACTTAAAATTTTGCCTAGAAACACATCCGGGGCAAGTTCTAGACCATTTGCACGGGTACTTGGACTTGCAACAAAAGCATCTCACCTCTCACGCAGCTGGATTGTTAAAGAGGATAGAGTTGAGGGCCCAAAACGACCATATTCAAGATTGAAAATCACTAATGGCTCGACTAAACCACTCGATGATTGCTTAAGTCAACACAAGAGTCAGAAGGTCACTAACTAGAGCTATTTCTTTCCAAGAACTTGTTTTTAATCATAAGCACATAGTTAAGTGTGTTAGTACCAAGTGAAGCATGTTTGACTCTTCGAGTCTGACTCAACTAGGTCTTTTTATCCATTATTACTACTATTCTTACCTAAACATAAAAAACGGACTCGATTCTTTAAGAAGGTTGTCACGCCATCCATTATTGGGAAGAGTCACCCGGTTCACACAAAATCTACCTTTGGAATGAACCGTGGCATTAAAAAAACCATAGGCTTATTGATCACTTAAACATGAAAAGAAACTACTAAATTAAAAAGAAGCTATTAGAGTAAACAAAATGCTATTAAATTAAACATTGACTATTAAGAAAACAAAATAAAGAAGCCACCAAGCAAGCTACTGAAAGCATAAATGAATATACAAACTGAGAGAGCGAAAGAGAATATATACATCAATAGAGAGAGAGAAGAATATGTATAATAAAACAAAAAAAATGTTATCAGTTATTATAAACCAATGTCAATTATCAATTAAACTCCACCCTCCGAATAAGAATAATCATTGTCCCCAATGCTTAACAAAATAAGAATAAGGAAGGGTAAGAGTAAAGAGAACTCCCTATGTGGCCTTGGACATCTCCGTGTCCATAGCAGTGTCACCGCCCTCAGGCTCCTCCAACTGGATCTCATCTTCCTCTGCTCGGGGAGTAGCTGGGTTGGCGAACATCTGTCGTACCGCCTCAGCAATGTCGGCAGCCAGGTCTGGCTCCTCAGACTGGCCAGCTGGTGCTACCGAAGCTGATGGTGCTGCTGGATCTACTGGTGTTGCTGGAGCTGTCTCCATCAGCGTATCAAATGGAAGGTCACCAGCTGCTGCTATTCTAGTCACCTCTCTTCTCAACCTGCCAACTGACTTCTTGGATGCCTGGGATTTCCTCATCTTCATTACCTGCTTCCCAAGCTCCTCAATTACTCCTACATGTGCCACCAAAGTGTCCATGATGGTCTTTTGGTTCTCCAAAATCTTCTTTAAAGTGTCCTCCACTGTCGGAGGAATCTAGGGTGTCGGGGTAGATGTCTGTGCTACAACAGCACTGGATAGGTCAGACAGCTTTGTAGTAGCTGTCTATATCCAGTTGTTGAGGCTCGCCAGTATCTAGGAGACTTGCAGCGCAGAAAGTGGATGAGCAGGCATAGGCACCGGTCTCAAAGTAGAAGTGGAGGGAATTGATGCTGACAGCCCTGAAGATGGAGGTCGAGGCATGGCGGCTGTACTGGTGGAAGTGATAAGTAGGGATTTTGACCGTTTATTTCCTCTCTTTTACTTGCGTTTTAGCTCAAAAATGCTTAAAGGTATTCCCGAAAACTAACAAAATGTGCTTACTTGTAGGAATGTTGGGAAACGAGCCAAATAAGTCAAAAATCAACTCATAAAGGAGTCAAAAGTGAACAAGAGCCAAAACTGGGCAAAGAGGCCAGCACTGTGGACCACACAATTCTAGCGCGGCCGCAGAGTGAGATTCAGAGAGGTGGTTATTGACAACTCAAACAGTGCGGACCGCACCAAAAATGTGCAGCCGCAGAAGGACAAATGCGGCCGCAATCATTATTATGCGGTCCGCAAGATTGAAGAATCAGAGAGTTGATCAAAGTCCAAAAGCTGAAGAGTGCGGATCGCATCACTTTTGTGCGGCCGCAGAATCCTAAGTGTGGCCGAATCACTTTTATGCGGACCGCAGAAGACCTCAAGTTCCAGTCCCAAGTTCCCAAGTGTGCGGACCGCACCAGAATTATGCGGCCGCATAAGGCCATTTTGCGGTCCACATCAGAATTATGCGGCCGCATAACCTCCCTAGGGGCATTTTTGTCAGATATTTTCAGCTTAGTATAAATACAACTTTTTGTCATTTTTAGGTTAAGTTTAGTTTGCAGAGGTGCACCTGAACGTTTTTCTTTACTTCTTTGAGTAAATTTGTATTAGCTTGACTTCTTAACATTAGTTTTTCTTGGTTTAATCTATGATTATGCATTCTACCTTAATTTCTTCTTGTATTTCTTCATCTTTTATGAGTAGCTAAATCTTTAGCTAGGGTTGTGACCCAACCCTATTGTGGGTACTTAATGGGTATCTAATTTTAGGGCTTGTTTGAGATTGGGTTAGTGATATTTAGCCTTGTTTATGCTTAATCTCTAGAATTAATGGTTGCAAATATTGATTCATGCCTAATTAACCTAGTATTTGCTTGAGAAAGAGGGACTAGGTCAAGGAAAACTTGGCTAATAAGGAATTGGGGTGAATTCGAGAAATTGATAGCCCCAATTAAAGGGCCGAATCTAGAGATAGTAAGACCTGACTTGAGTATATATCACTTGATTTGTGCAAATACCTATTTGGTCTTGAGAAAGCCAAATCGGGCAAAATTACTCAAACTACCGAGAGGTATAGAGTGAGCAATTGCGTGTGTTTGCTGTACCACTAACCTGATAAATCAAACTTGCCCTATAGTTCACAACCCGTTAGGTAGCCACCTAGGTGGAAGTCACGACCCTAGATTCCTTTATCAATTGAAAAATAACTCAAAACCAAAAATATTGTCCTTTAGTTATCTTTGCAATCAATAGAGTAAAGTAGAAGTAATACACCAATCAACATTGTGGAAGTACAATTTAAGCCAAAACTTGCAATCAACTTATATATACACCTAATCCCATATTCTAACTCCCTGTGGATTCGATCCCGACCTTTGTTGGGTTATTATTGCAACGACCGCCTCGCTACTTAATTGTGGTGTGGATTTGGCCGAGATCAAATTTTGGCGCTGTTGCCGGGGAGTTAAACGGATTTAGATATATATATATATATATATATATATATATATATATATATATATATATATATATATATATATATATATATATATATATATATANTTTGAATTGATTCTAGGTACGAAAATGGCTCTCAACAACGAGCCCATCGGAAATATGCACTTGGGGGAGGACGTGGACGATGATGCCATGGATGAGGTTCCTCTTGAACCTCAAGCTAATAGACGAGGCCGCCCGCCTCACGATAATGTGCCCGTCCCTCCCCCACCTCCACCAAGAGCGGCAGACCACCGACAATTGCCAAACGACTGTTATGCAAGTGCTATAGTCCAGCCCTGCATTAGGGCGGGCAACTTCCAAATCACCAAGGAGATACTTGTTGGGGGAGCAAGCAAAAAAATGTTTTTGAGGACGCGCTGAGGTTAAGGCTATTTCCGTTTTTGCTACGGGGAAAATCATTGGACTGGTTAGAGGGGTTGCCCAACCATTCCATCACCACTTGGGATGAGTTGGCAGAAAAGTTTATTTCCAAATTCTTCTCTCCGGGACACACGGCGAAGCTTAGGGATGAGATTCTTGCCTTCAAGCAAGAACCAAATGAGCCATTGCACAAGATTTGAGTAAGATATCGTACCATGGTTAAAGAGTGTCCGAACAATGATATGACCAAGGCCATGATCCAACAAAGCTTCTACAGGGGGGATCAACACAACTAATCAATGTGTGGTTAACCAACTCGTTGGGGGTAACTTCATGAACACGCCATATGCCGAAGCTTGTGAAATTCTTTATGAGATGACGGATACCTCTTCAGCGTGGCAAAATAGAGGCAATGTGCCACAAGGTGACCCTAATGTTATTCACCTACACAAGGAGCTACATGACCACGGGCAAGCTATAGCCGAGTTGACAACTACCATGAACCAATTGGCCAAGGCTCAGCTTCAACAAGTTCAAGGGCCGAAACAAGTGCATGCAATGGAAGGTGTGAATATGATGGTAACAAAAGATGGCAACAAGGTCAACAAATACAAAACCGTCCGGAGCAATTTATGCAAGATGATAGTGGTTATGATCAAGGTGATTCATTCAATGACCAAGATGAAGAAGTTAAATATGTCAATAATTATCAAGGTCAAAGAAACAATGCTCAAGGGAAAAATCAACAACAATGGAGGTCATAAGGGAACCAAGGGAATTGGAACAACCAAAACCACCAAGGCAATTGGAGTGGTGGTAATTCTAATCAAAGCAATTGGAACAATCAAGGAAATCAAGGCAATTGGGGTAATCAAGGCAATTGGAGCAACAACAATCAAGGCAACTAGGGAGGCAATAATCAAGGAGGGTAGAACAACAACAACAACCGGGGGCCGGGTTTTCAAAGGCCTCCGATGTTCCAACAACCAAGCAATCCACCTCCCTATCCTTTTCAAGGCCCGAGCTCTTCTTCCAATGAGATGGGTAGAATTGAAAACATGTTTAAATAGATGATGGAGAAGACTGCCGACTCCGATGCTCAAATAGCCTCGCACAACACTTCTATTCGGAATTTGGAGGTTCAATTAGGCCAAATCTCACAAGCGTTGAACACTCATCCTAAGGGGGCACTACCTAGTGATACGGTGGTGAACCTGAAGGGTGGGAATACTACGGGACATGCTATGGCCGTGACTACTAGAAGTGGAAAAGGTGGAGATGCAATCACCTCGAATCAAAGAAGGATTGTGGATGAAGATGTTGTGATTCAAGAGGATGAAATTCCAAGCAATGTGGTTCAAGCTAATAAAGAAGTGAGAATTGATGTAGATGAGAGTGTGGAGGAGATGCAAGAGGAGGTGAACCCGTCTAGGGAACACGTGATTGACGGAACCAGTGGTGCCAAAGGCTAAGGCACCAATGCCAAGGCCTCCTCCTCCATACCCTCAAAGGCTTGCAAAGTAAAACAGTGAGAACCAATTCAAAAAGTTTATTGATATGATGAAGAGTTTGTCCATTAATGTGCCGTTGGTTGAGGCATCGGAACAAATGCCGGGATATGCGAAATTCATGAAGGATTTGGTAACCAAGAAAAGATTGATGAATTGTGAAACCATTAAGATGACTCACCAAGTGAGTGCTATTGTGCACTCAATGGCTCTAAAGTTGGAAGATCCCGGCGCTTTCATCATTCCTTGCACTATTGGGAGCGCCAGTTTTGCCAAAGCATTATGTGATCTCGGGGCAAGTATCAACTTGATGCCCTACTCTGTGTTCAAAACTTTGGGAATTGGGCAACCGAGACCCACATCCATGAGGTTGCAAATGGCGGATCGGACAATGAAAAGGCCTTTGGGTATCATTGATGATGTTTTTTGGTTAGAGTTTATAAGTTCATCCTCCCAGCGGACTTCATTATCCTTGATTGTGAAGTGAACTATGAGGTGCCTATCATTTTGGGTAGACCTTTCCTTGCTACGGGGAAGGCTCTTGTTGATGTGGAAGCCGGTGAGCTCACTTTCCGGGTGGGTGACGAAAAGGTGGTTTTCCATGTGTGCAAATCAATGAGGCAACCGAATAGTAATGAAGTTTGTTCATTTGTGGATTTGGTGACCGACGTGATAGTTGATGATGCTATGCAACAATGAATGTTGAGGACAAATTGGAAGCCATTTTGCTCAACCTAGATGATGGTCAGGAGAGTGATGACTATGTGGAGTGTGTAAATTCATTGCAAGGTATGGGGTCATACACTTATGAGCCCCGAAAACTATTTTTGGATCTTGAAAACCGGAAGACTCCTCCAACAAAGCCCTCAATCGAGGAGCCTCCCACCTTGGAGCTAAAGCCATTGCCCCCGCACCTGAGGTATGAATTCCTTGGCCCTTCCTCTACTTTACCAGTTATCCTTTCTTCGTGCTTAACTAACGTGCAGGTAGAGTCCACTTTGGAGGTGCTATAAAGGAGGAAAAGAGCAATTGGTTGGACTTTGGCGAATATCCGGGGCATAAGCACTGCCTTTTGCATGCACAAGATAATTTTGGAGGAGGGTGCCAAACCCTCCATTGAACATCAAAGAAGATTAAATGAAGCAATGCAAGAGGTGGTGAAGAAGGAGATAATCAAGTAGTTAGATGCCAGGGTTGTGTACCCCATTTCTGATAGCTCGTGGACCTCTCCGGTGCAATGTGTCCCAAAGAAAGGGGGCATGGCTGTGGTGACAAATGACAAGAATGAATTGATCCCAACAAGAACCATCATCGGGTGGAGAGTGTGCATGGACTATACGAAGCTCAACAAAGTTACTCGGAAAGATCATTTCCCGCTTCTGTTTCTTGACCCAATGCTTGATAGGTTAGCCGGACGTGCTTTTTATTGTTTCCTTGATGGATACTCTGGCTATAACAAAATTCTTATTGCTCCCGAGGACCAAGAGAAGACCACTTTCACATGTCCTTGTGGTACTTTCTCGTTTACAAGGATGCCTTTTGGGTTGTGTAATGCACCGACGCCTTTTCAACGGTATATGAAGGCTATTTTCACCGACATGGTGGAGGACATTCTTGAGGTTTTTATGGATGATTTTTCTGTGGTTGGGAACTCGTTTGAAAAGTGTTTGAACAATTTGGATAGGGTATTGGCAGATGTGAGGAGACCAATTTGGTGTTGAACTGGGAAAAGTGTCACTTCATGGTCGAGGAAGGCATTGTCCTTGGCCACAAAATTTCAAAACATGGAATTGAGGTTGACCAAGCTAAGATTGAGGTAATCTCCAAACTCCCTCCTCCTACATCCGTGAAGGGAGTGCGGAGCTTCTTGGGTCATGCGAGTTTTTATCGCCGATTCATCAAGGACTTTTCCTAGGTGGTAAACCCTTTGTGTCAACTTTTGGTGAAGGATGCCAAGTTCCATTTCAATGAAGATTGTATGAAAGCATTCGAGTTGCTTAAGTTCAAGTTGACTACTACTCCTATTATCACCGCACCGGATTGGAGCTTGCCTTTTGAGCTCATATGTGATGCTAGTGTTGCTGCGGTTGGAGCGGTGTTGGGGCAAAGAATCAACAAAATCTTCCATCCGGTCTACTATGCTAGCAAGACCATGAATGATGCCCAAGTCAAATACACAGTGACCTAAAAGGAGCTACTTGCTATGTGTTTGCCATGGAGAAGTTTCGGTCGTATTTGATGGGTACTAAGGTGATTGTGCACATCGACCATGCGGCGCTTTGGTATTTGATGAGCAAGAAAGATTCTAAGGCAAGGTTGATGCGGTGGGTGCTTCTTTTGCAAGAGTTTGATCTAGAGATTCAAGACCGCAAGGGTAGTGAAAATCAAGTGGCGGACCACTTGTCTTGTTTGGAGGAAGAGGGGAGGCCACATGATGGCCTTGAGACCAATGATTCATTTCCCGATGAGCAACTCTTATCCATTTCAATGACCAGGATGCCATGGTTTGCAGATTTAGCCAATTATCTTGTGAGCGGTATTGTACCGAATGAGTTCTCTTCAAACCAAAGGAAAAAGCTCAAACAGGATTGTTTGGATTACTATTGGGATGAGCCATATCTTTCGAATATGTACCGATGGTGTGATCCGACGATGTGTGCCGGAAGAAGAAAAAAGGGGAATTCTTGAAGCTTGCAACTCTTCACCGTATGGTGGTCATCATGGTGGAGCTCGAACGGCTACAAAGGTTTTGACTTGTGGATTCTATTGGCCTACCCTCTATAAGGACTCTAGTGAGCTTGTCAAGCGTTGTGATGAATGCCAAAGGGCCGATGGGATCTCGAAGAAGAATGAAATGCCTCTCGCCACCATTTTGGAGATAGACATCTTCGACGTGTGGGGTATTGATTTCATAGGTCCATTTGTTAGTTCTTGTGGGAACACCTACATTCTATTCGTGGTTGATTATGTTTCCAAGTGGGTCGAGGCCGTTGCTTTTCCCAATAATGAAGCGAGGAGTGTGGTGGCATTCTTGAAGAAAAGCATCTTTACAAGGTTTGGTACTCCAAGGGCCGTTATTAGTGATGGGGGTTCGCATATTTGCAACCCGGCTTTTGATACCTTACTCACCAATTATGGTGTTACACATAAAGTCTCAATCCCCTACCACCCTCAAGAAAGCGGATAGGTTGAAGTCTCCACCAGGAGATCAAGAGTAATTTGTCAAAGACAATCAATGCCAACTGGACGGATTGGTCTAGAAAACTTGATGATGCTCTTTGGGCTTATAGGACGTCCTACAAGATGCCAATCGGGATGTCTCTATATCGATTGGTATTTGGGAAGGCGTGTCATCTTTTGGTAGAACTTGAGAATAAGGCCATGTGGGCTTTAAAGAAGTTGAACCTTGAGTGGGATGTCGCGGCTAACCTAAGAGTGGCACATTTGAATGAGCTTGATGAATTCCGGTATCATGCCTACACAAGTTCGTCCCTTTACAAGGAGAAGATGAAGTACCTCCATGACAAGTATATCCACAACAAGGAGTTCAAAGAAGGTGATTTGGTACTATTGTTCAATTCCCGGTTGAGGATGTTTCCGNAGCTAGGGTTGTCGACCACGCCCGGTGTGGGTACTTAATGGGTAATTAATTTTAGGGCTTGTTTGAGATTGGGTTAGTGATATTTAGCCTTGTTTATGCTTAATCTCTAGAATTAATGGTTGCAAACATTGATTCATGCCTAATTAACCTAGTCTTTGCTTGAGAAAGAGGGACTAGGTCTAGGAACATGGCTAACAAGGAATTAGGGTGAATTCGAGAAATTGATAGCCCCAATTAAAGAGTCGAATCTAGAGATAGTAAGATCCGACTTGAGCATATATCACTTGATTTGTGCAAATACCCATTTGGTCTTGAGAAAGCCAAATCGGGCAAAAAATCACTCAAACTACCGATAGGTATAAAGTGAGCAATTGCGTGTGTTCGCTATACCACTAACCCGATAAATCAAACTTGCCCTATAGTTCACAACCCGTTAGGTAGCCACCTAGGTGGAAGTCACGATCCTAGATTCCTTTATCAATTGAAAAACAACTCAAAACCAAAAATATTGTCCTTTAATTTTATCTTTGCAATCAATAGAGTAAAGTAGAAGTAATACACCAATCAACATTGTGGAAGTACAATTTAAGCCAAAACATGCAATCAACTTTGATACCTAATCCCATATTCTAAATCCCTGTGGATTCGATCCCGACCTTTGTTGGGTTATTATTGCATCGACCGCCTCGCTACTTAATTGTGGTGTGGATTTGGCCGAGATCAGGAAGGTCTGGCTGTAGTGGAAGGCATGTATGTTAAATCTGCAACTACCACCGAAGGCTCATCAGATTGGCCTATGGTAGTAGTCGACTGACCCTTGTTCTTCGGGTTCCTCGGGTCCTTCAGAGAGTACCAAGTGAAGGGCTTCTTTTCCCAAACTTTCATGTCAAAACTCTTTGACTCCACCCCCGCATCCATAAGATACTCTGTGACAGTGTTGCGGTACGGGTAGGAGCTATCACCTTGCCTTCCAACCAGAGACATCTTGGCCGATATCACGACCCACATTGATTGGGTACTCGGCCATGATGGAAGCAACTAGAATTGCCCTCGGGATTGGGAGATTGGTTTCATTCTGGCATGGATCTAGTCTACTGCACACAAATGCCTGCCATCCTTTTGCTTCAAAGATTAGGGTGTCCGCTGGATAGGAATCCCTACTGTGATCCATGGTGGTGGTGGTCCCGGAGCTACAAAAATCTCAGCTAGCCAAGGGCGAGTTGCATCACCCAGTGCGAACATCTCTAGATATTGCACCGGCTCTACATCCTCAAACCCTAAATATGCATTCAGGATGCTATGATCGAATCTCACTTTTAAGTTTCTCACTTTCGTCACCTTGGTCCCTTTCTTGATATGCGCCCCATTGGCGTAAAATTCCTAGAACAAGTGCTCTTTGGCATCCACCACACTTTGAGTGAACCATGTCCACCCTTTTCTCTCCCGGAATTGTCACCGTCGGGTTGTATCTATCCAGATGTTTCAACAAAAAACGACGCTCAAGAGTGAGCGATCTCTGCGGCCACCACTCTTGGAATCTGTTGAATACAGTCAGGCTCATGAACCTGTATTCCCAAACTTATTTCTTCTTCGACCTCTCAAGGCCGGCAACTCTAGTATCACCTCCCCCCCCCCCCCCGGCCATCATCCGGGATATCATCCTCGTCCACTGTAGTAGTTGGTGCATCAGGGGCATGTGTAGATGAGGGCTCTGAATCCTGACTGGCACTTTCCGAACCCTCGAAAGTGCTCGCTGAGGTGGAAGGCTCATCTCGGAGCTGATATCTCCCGTGAAGCTTTGTGGCTGTGATTCTTGCACAGAGTTGCCCTCTGATGCTTCCCTAGAAGGGAAATATGAACTTGATTCAGTGGGCTCAGCTCTACCTCTCTCGGCTATCGCTTTCTTGGATATAACTCTTTGTAAGGTGAGTGGTAAGGTACTCTTGCCTCGACCTCCGGAGGGTTCACCCCTCCCCTTTGACGTATCACTACGACCACGAGACCTAACCATTTTCTGCAATAAATAGCAACATGAGTTTAAATGCATAATAGAAGACAGTTGCAGAACAAAACATTATGCAGGGTACGAAAGTTCGGTCTTGAGTGCGGTCGCAGATAAGGTTTTGCAGACCGCACAATTTAAAAGTGTGGCCACGGTGATGATTCTGCGATCCGCATAATTTTGAGTGCGACCGCACATCTGAGGTGCGGTCCGCACAATTTTGGGTGCCGCACAATGGAATCTCAAAAATGACAACTCTCTGAAGACAGAGAATGCCTTGATCTGCGGCCGCGCACACTTTTCTGCGGCCACAGTTGAATTTCTACGGACCGCACAATTTCATGTGCGGTCCGCACATTCTAGCTACACCAATTTCCCTAACCTACAGATTTGCGGACTGCATAATTCCTTATGCGACTGCACAATTTCAAAATTCATCGGGCAGAAGTCGAGGGTTTCAATTTTTTATGCATAACTTGAACATGGTAGTAGCAATTAAACAATATCAACTAAATACCCATCCCCCATATAGCAACTAGGAGTTTACCCAACACAAATTACAGCCCACATGGTTATGAATTTGACAATTGGTCTAAAAATAACTAAACAAATTATAAACTAAATTAAGAAAATTGAAAAATTCTAAAGATGATTTGAACATACCAGTGATGAAGTGGTGTTGAGGAGGGATCAAAGATATTGAATTAAGTGGAAAATAAGTGAATCAAGTGTGCAAGATTTTAGCTTGTGTTTTACGTTCTCAGAGTTTGTAAAGTTTCAACAGTAGAATGAGACCTACTATTTATACTTAATGGGATGGCTAAAGTTCAAGAGACGAGTGCGGCCGCAGAATTCCTTCTACGGTCCGCACTCTTTTACCTGTTGTACATTTACCCTTTGATGATTTGCGATCCGCAAAATTCTTTGTGCGACCGTAGGTTTGGTGTGGACCACATATTTTCTTGTGCGGTCGCACTTTGGCCATTTTTCTGATAGGAAAACTTCAGAGAGTGTGCAATTTTTGATCTCAAGTTGTGCGGTTCGCAAAAGAATTGTGCAGCCGCAGATCCCTTTTACTGTGGCATTCCAAATTGTGCGGTACGCACAATAAATGTGCGACCCGCACTATTTCCATACTTAGCTAATTTTTTCTGAGCACAGTCCCTGAAAAGCACACTCATTCCTGCAACACACTTCAAACCCAGTTAGCACAAAATAAGACCTATCTAAAGAAGAAGAAAAAGAAAAGAAAAAGAAAAAGAAACATGGGTTGCCTCCCAAGATGCGCCTGATTTAACGTCGCGGCACGACGCAAATTACCATCACTTGAAATGAATTACCGCTACAACGTGGCCATCACCAACTTTTCCCAGATAGTGCTTCACCGAGTGACCATTGACTCTAAACACCTCATCATTTTTATTCTTCAAGTCCAATGCACCAAAGGGTGTCACACCCACAACCTCAAACGGGCCACTCCATTTAGACTTTAACTTTCCCGGAAACATCCGTAACCGAGAATTGAACAACAACACAAGATCACCTTCTTTAAACTCCTTGTTCCGAATGTACTTGTCATGGAGGTACTTCATATTCTCCTTGTATAAGGACGAACTTGTGTATGCATGGTACCGGAACTCATCTAACTCATTCAATTTTGCCCCCCTTAAGTTGGCGGCGACATCCCACTCAAGATTCAACTTCTTTAAAGCCCACATGACTTTGTGCTCAAGTTCCACCGGAAGATGACAAGGTTTTTCGTACACCAACTGGTATGGAGACATTCTGATCGGTGTTTTGTAAGCCTTCCTATAAGCCCATAAAGCATCATAAAGTTTCTAGGACCAATCCGTCCGGTTAGCATTCACTGTTTTGGACAAAATACTCTTTATCTCTCTCGGTTGGAGACTTTCACTTGACCGCTTGCTTGTGGATGATAGGGAGTTGTGACTTTATGAGTGACACCATACTTGGTGAGTAAGGTGTCGAATGCTTTGTTGCAAAAATGCGATCCCCAATCACTTATGATAGCCTTGGAGTACCAAAATCTTTTAAAAATGTTCTTCTTCAAAAACGCGACCGTACTTCTTGTTTCATTATTGGATAAAGCAACGGCCTCAACCCATTTGGATACATAATCATCCGCGACCAAGATGTAGGTGTTTCCACAAGAACTCACAAAAGGACCCATGCAGTTAATACCCCACAATCGAAAATATCAATCTCCAAAATGGTGGTAAGGGGCATTTCATTTTTCTTTGAGATTCCACCATCCCTTTGACATTCATCACAACACTTGACGAGATCACTTGCATCCTTCTAAAGAGTGGGCCAATAGAAACCGCAACTTAATACTTTGGCCACCGTTCTTGCTCTACCATGGTGACCACCATACGGCGAAGAATGACAAGCCCCAAGAATTTCAACTTGTTCCTCCTCCGGTACACATCTTCTAATCACTCCATCCGTACAAATCCGAAAAAGGTATAGTTCATCCCAATAATAGTCTTGACAATCCTGTTTGAGCTTCTTTCTTTGGTTTGAAGAGAACTCAACCGGAATGATGCCACTCACAAGATAATTTTCTAGATCCGCGAACCAAGGCACCTCTTTCATAGAGATAGCCAAAACTTGCTCAGTGGGGAAAGATTCATTGATTTCAACGCCATCATGTGGCCTCCCCTCCTCCTCCAAACGTGACAAGTGGTCCGCCACTTGGTTTTCACTCCCTTTTCGATCTTGGATGTCTATATAAAACTCTTGCAACAAAAGTACTCATATCATCAACCGGGCTTTGGAATCTTTCTTGCTCATAACATAGCAAAGTGTCGCATGATCCATATGGACAATTACTTTTGCACCCATCAAGTACGGGCGGAACTTCTCAATAGCAAACACAATGGCAAGGAGCTCTTTCTCTGTAACGGTGTAGTTGACTAGGTCACTATTCATGTTTTTACTTGCATAATAAACCGAATGAAAAATTTTGTTGATGCGTTGCCCCAAAAGCGCCCCTACCGCTACATCACTTGCATCGCACATGAGCTCAAAAGGAACACTTCAATTGGGAGCGGTGATGATGGGAGTAGTAGTCAACTTGAGCTTTAACAACTCAAAGGCTCTCATGCAATCATCATTAAAATGAAACTTGGCATCTTTCTCCAAAAGCTTGCACAAGGGGTTTACCACTTTAGAGAAATCCTTGATGAAACGCCGATAAAATCCCGCGTGGCCTAAGAAACTCCGCACGCCTTTCACTGAAGTTGGAGGTGGAAGTTTAGAAATCACCTCAATCTTTTCCTTGTCGACTTCAATGCCATTCTTTGAGATCTTGTGGCCAAGGATAATGCCTTCCTCAACCATGAAATGACATTACTGCCAATTGAGCACCAAGTTTGTTTCTTTACATCTCGCCAACACTTTATCCAAGTTTGCTGGACAATCATCAAAAGAATTCCCGACCACCGAAAAGTCATCCATTAAGACTTCAAGGTAATCCTCCACCATGCCCGTGAAGATCGCCATCATACACCTTTGAAAAGTTTCCGGTCATTGCACAATCCAAATGATATCCGCGAGAAGGCGAATGTACCGTAAGGACATGTGAAAGTAGTTTTATCTTGATCTTCCGGAGGAATAAGAATTTGATTGTAGCCAGAATACCCATCAAGGAAATATAGAAAGCACGGCGGGCCAATCTATGAAGCATTTGATCTAGGAAGGGAAGCGGGAAATGATCCTTTCTTGTGACTTTGTTGAGCTTATAGTAGTCCATACACACTCTCCACCCGGTCACCGTTCTTGTAAGAATCAACTCATTCTTATCTATGGTGACCACCGTCATGCCCCCTTTCTTTGGGACACATTGAACCGAAGAAGTCCACGAACTATCGGAAATGGGGTAAACAACCCCGGCATCCAACCACTTGATGATCTCTTTTTTGAAAACCTCTTGCATGGCTTCATTGAGTCTCCTTTGATGTTCAATAGATGGTTTGGCACCTTCTTCCAAGTTAATCTTGTGCATGCAAAATACGGGGCTCATCCCCGAAATGTCTGCCAATGTCCATCCAATAGCCTTCTTCCTCTTTTGTAGCACTGCCAATGTAGAATCTACCTACACGTTAGTCAAACAAGAGGAAAGAATAACCGGTAAAGTAGAAGAAGGGCCAAGAAATTCATACCGAAGATGTGGAGGCAATGGGTTCAACTCCAAGATGGAAGGCTCCTCAATTGAAGGCTATGTTGGAGGAGTGGTTCTATTTTCAAGATCCAAGGACAATTTGCCGGGCTCATAAGTGTACGACCTCATTCCTTGCAAAGAGTTCACACATTTCACGTAACCTTCCATCTCTTCATCATCACAGTTGAGCAAGACGACCTCTAATGTATCGTCAACATTCATCACATCTCTTGTTTCATCCACAATCACATCGGTCATCAAGTCCACGAAAGAGCACACCTCATTGCTATTGGGTTGCCTCATAGACTTACACACATGTAAACCCACTTTTTCATCACCAACCCGGAAAGTAAGTTCTTCGGCTTTAACATCAACTGGAGCCTTCCCCGTAGCAAGGAAAGGTCTACCAAGAATAATCGGCACCTCATATTCAACCTCACAATCAAGAATGACAAAATCCGCCGGAAGAATGAATTTATCAACAAGAACAAACACGTCATCAATCACTCCCAATGGTCTCTTCATGGTACGATCGGCCATTTGTAATCTTATAGATGTGGATCTTGGTTTCCCAATTGCCAAAGTCTTGAACACCGAATAGGGCATCAAACTGATACTTGCCCCAAGATCACAAAGAGCTTTATCAAACTCGGCACTTCCAATGGTACAAAGGATTGTGAAAGCGCCGGGATCTTTCAATTTAGGAGCCATTGAATGCATAATTGCACTCACTTGATGAGTCATATTTATAGTTTCACAATTCATCGACCGCTTCTTTGTCACCAAATCCTTCATGAACTTTGCATAACCGGGCATTTGCTCCAGAGCTTCAACCAATGGCACATTGATGGATAGACTCTTCATCATGTCAATTAACTTTTTGAATTTATTCTCGCCATTTTGCTTGGCAAGCCTTTGAGGATATGGAGAAGGAGGCCTAGGCATTAGTGCCTTAGCCTTTTGCACTACCGGTTCTGATATGTCAACAATGTGCTCCCTAGACGGGTTCACTTCCTCTTGAGCTTCCTCCACATTGTCATCAATATCAATTAACACTTCATCATTTGTTTGCACCACATTGTTCGGGATCTCATCTTCTTGTACCATTTGCTCATCATCCACAAGTTTTCTTTGACTTGAGGTAGGTGCATCCCCACCTTTTCCACTCCTTATTGTAACGACCATAGCATGTCTCGTGTTCCCACCCTTTGGGTTCACCACCGTTTCATTTGGTAGTGCCCCCTTAGGACGAGTGTTTTGAGCTTAAGAGATTTGCCCCAATTGAACTTCCAAGTTGCGAACTGATGTGTTGTGTGAGGCTAGTTGAGCATCGGAGTCGGCGTTCTTCTCCATCATTTATTTGAACATATTCTCAATTTGTCCCATCTCATTGTTGGAAGAGCTTGGACCACGGGAAGGATAAGGAGGTGGGTTGTTTGGTTGTTGATACATCGGGGGTCTTTGAAAGCCCGACCCCCAATTACCTTGGTTATTGTTCCATCCCCCTTGGTTGTTGCCTCCCCAATATCCTTGGTTGTTGCCACTCCAATTGCCTTGGTTATTACCACAATTCCAATTTCCTTGATTGTTGTTACCATTCCAGTTACCTTGATTGTTCGAATTCCAATTACCTTGATTACCTTGAGGTCGCCATTATTGTTGATTCGGGCCTTGAGAGTTGTTTCTTTGCCCTTGAAAGTTGTTCACGTATTGCACTTCCTTCTCTTGTTCATTGTAAGATTCATCTTGATCAAACCCACTATCTTCTTGCACATAATTTTCTACACAGTTCCATAGTCTCGCCCCGCATTAGGTGGGCAACTTTCAAATCACGAATGTAATGCTCACATTTCTAGAGCAACGGGGATTCTTCACCGGGGCTCCAGATCAAAATGCATACAAACACTTGAAGGGGTTTGTGGACACTTGTTGGGGAGTAAAAAGACAAATATCTTCGAGGATTCTTTAAGGTTGAGGATATTTCCTTTCTCTCTACGGGGGAAAGCCTCGGATTGGTTAGAAAGATTGCCTGACCATTCTATCCATACATGAGATGAATTGGCGGAGAAATATATTTTCAAGTTTTTTTCTCCCGGGCATATGGATACTCTTAGAGATGAGATTCTAGCATTCAAACAAGAGTCCAATGAGCTGTTGCATGAAATATGGGAGAGGTACCAAACAATGGTCAAAGAATGCCCCAACAGTGACATAACAGAGTCAATGATTCAATAAACTTTTTATCGAGGGATCAATACTACCAATCAATGCGTGGTCAAACAACTTGCCGATGGAAATTTGATGACAACGCAGTATGAGGAAGCTTGTGAGATTTTAGATGAAATGGAGGATACTTCATCGGCATGGCAAAGTAGAGCAAATGTTCCTCAAGGTGATCCGAACGCGATTCGCCTACATAAAGAATTGCATGATCATGGGCAAGCCATTGCCGAGTTGACCACCACAATGAATCAATTAGCCAAGGCTCAACTTCAACAAGTGCAAGGTCCTAAGCAAGTCAATGCAATGGAGAGAGTTAGCATGATGGTCAACAAGAGAAGGCAAAAAGGTCCACATACCATTCATTCGACAACACCCGGTGTGGAGCTGCTCTTGGTAGAGGTGGGGGTGGAACTGGGACGTTGTCTTGAGGCTGTCGGCCTCTTCTATTTGCTTGAGGTTCAAGAGGAACCTCTTCAACTTGGTCGTCCTCAACGTCCACTTCCCCCATAGGCATGTTTTCGAGTGGATCATTTTTGAGAGCCATTGTTTCACCTACAATTGTTTCACAAAAAAGATTAGTAACACAGAAGGAAAAGAAGACAACTCACACACAAAACTAAATATATAGCTAAATCTGTCTTTTAGCTCCCCGGCAACGGCGCCAAAAATTAATAAAAAGACCTAATTGAGTCATACTCGAAGAGTCAAACATGCTTCACTTGGTACCAACACACTTAACTACGTGCTTATGATTAAAAACAAGTTCTTGGAAAGAAATAGCTCTAGTTAGTGACCTTCTGACTCTTGTGTTGACTTAAGCAATCATCGAGTGGTTTAGTCGAGACATTAGTGATTTTCAATCTTGAATATGATCGTTGTGGGCCCTCGACTCTATCCTATTTAACAATCCAGCTGTGTGAGAGGTGAGATGTTTTAGTTGCAAGTCCAAGTACCCGTGCGAATGGTCTAGAACTTGCCCCGAATGTGTTTCTAGGTGAAATTTTAATTTTTGCTTGGCTTGAGAAGTGATTGTAGTCTCTCCTTGACCCGTTTGAAATTTCATGTCCCACCAATGTTGTTATCCCTAGTCAACCCATTTGAGCCTAAAACCTTTCTCATTTGATAACCATATTACAAGTCTTTACCCGTTTTGTAGTGACTCTCTGTTGGCACCCGAGCTTTTCTTAACACTCTTGAGAAATAATTGGCTAAAACATAAGTTTAGGGGAGAGGCAAGGAGTTTGAAAAAGGTATTAAGGCACAAAAAGAGAAAAGAAATGAAGAAAAGGAAAGGCAAAGAAAAAGAAAGAAAGAACAAAAAGAAAAATGCAAAAGAAAGTGAATAAGTTGAAGAGTTGAAGGGATCCAAAGAAAAGTAACGATACAGAGCATGGAGAAAACAAAGAAGGAGAAAATGAATATCATGACCAAGAAAGAGTGATGTTAAGTCTCTCTAGTTTCCCTAGAAAAAAGAAAATGCCTCAAAGAGTCGACAAAATATGAGCCGAAAAAAAAAAGATGGAGCGCTTAACGAAAAATGAACCCATTCTATTCCAACATATCCAACCTTAGTCCAAAAGCCTTCATTACATTTCAAAAAAGCCCTACGTGATTTCAAGCGGAGTGAACTTACATTAGTGGTGATCTACATAAGGGGAAAGCATATGGTACTTAGAGCCGTACTTGTGATATTTTTTTAAGATAGATGAATGAACTTTTCACAAATCTTTGAATTGAGTGTTACGTTCTTAAGTGAGATATGCTAATGGAGAGTAGAGGAGGAGGAGGAGTTTGGGATCCACAATGACCTACATGAAAGAGCGAGCTTCCTTGATGAATAAAGTCAACTCTTGATGCTCAAGTGTCACATTAGAACTATTTGTGCTTAAAAATTCAAATCATTGCCTTGTTGATAATTCATAAGTGTTGTGGGTAATTGTTGGTCCCAATTTATATGTGATTGGTGCATCTTAGAATAGCTGGAATAGCTCTTAACTTGTGGAGATGGGAATTACCTTATTTGCTTGATGACAAGCAAAAGCTTAAATTTGGGGGAGTTGATAAGTGGGGATTTTGACTACTTATTAGCGCCTTTTAGCTTTCGTTTTAGTCCAAAAGCGTTCAATTGTATTCCCGAAAACTTATGAAATATGCTTATTTGCAGGAGTATTGGAAAATGAGCCACTAAGATGAAATCCAACTCGAGAAGGAGTGATCTGAACTCAAGGACAAAAACAGGCACAAAAGCTCAAAGTGCAGACCGCAGATTTCCATCTGCGGCCGCAGATTGTGAAGGCAATCTTATCAGAGACAAGTGCAAAGTGCGGTTCGCACATGAATTGTGCAGCCACAGAAGCTAAGCAATATCAGAAGTTCAGAGAGTTCTCATTCCAAGCTCAAAGGAAGTGCGAACCGCACAATTATTGTGCGGCCGCAGAAGTCAGCTACGCGGCCGCACTCAGAAATGTGCGGTCCGCAGAAGAGCCCTACGCGGCCGCACCCAGAAATGTGCGGACCGCAGAAGATGAGAGATGCGGGTGCGGTTCAGAATTGTGCAGCTGCAAAGATTCAATCATGTGAAGCTGAAGCAAAGTGCGGACCGCACATGGAATTGTGTGGCTGCAGAACCTCCAAAAGGGCATTTTTTCCTGAAAATTCCAGCTTTGTATAAATAGAATAGTTTCACGAAATTAGGTCAAGTTTTGAATATTCAAAGTGTTGTAGCCATTTTTTCTTGCTTCTTTAGGCAACTTTAGCTTATTTTAGTGATTTAACATTGGATTTCTCTAGTTTAATCCTTAATATGAGTTTTATTATCTTTTCTTCTTTGTTTTCTTCTATACCCACTATGAGTAGCTAGATTTTTACTAAGGTTGTGACCTAACACTAGTGTGTAAACCTTATGGGTAATTAATTTTATGCTTGTTTATGAATGAGTGTTTGTTATTTAGCTAGGTTTATGCTTCAATTGTGAAATTAATGGTTGCAAACATTGACTTATATGTATTTGAGTTAGTCTCTTCTTGAGAAAGAGAGACCTAGTCTAGGTTAACTTAGCTAACAAGGAATTGGGTCAATTGAGAGATTGATTAACCCAATTAAAGGGTTCAACCTAGAGATAGTAACAACCCGACCTGAGCTCTTATCAACCGTTTTGGTAGATACCCATTTGGTCTTGAGGAAGCCAAATTGGACAAAACCACTCTCTGACTGAGAGGTATTGAGTGAGCAACGTAGTGTTGTGAGCTATAATACACCCTAGTTAATAAAACAACATAAAAGTCTTTATCCCATTAGCAAACACCTAGGTCATAGTCATAGCCCTAGGCCTTTTTATATCTTTGAAAAACATTCAAAAACAATCTTCTCTAGTTTTATACCTTTAGAATTGCAATCCTTAGCGTACGTTCAGAAGTAAAAATAAAACCCTGTTTGTGGAAGTGCAATCTAGATACTTCACGTACTCACTCCGATTATATACTATTAATTCCCATCTTAGCTCCCCGTGGATTCAATCCCGACTCCTTGTTGGATTTTATTATTGCAAACGACTGTGTCATACCTTGTTAGAGGCGTGCATTTGGACGTGATCAGCACCTTGCGTGCAAATTTTGGAGCGGAGCTGCGGGTGATGTCGGGAGCTGACTCTGAAGATGTTCGTGCCTTCTGGATGTGGCTACCACTTGTCCATGGGTAGTTCTAAAGTTGAATTATGTTTTGGTACATTTCAAATAGAAGTTGAATTTATTTCTTATCCGTTTTTATAATAATCTAGTCTTAGTAGCTCATGTCTTGTACTACCAGTCCTTGGGATGTTGTTTGGAATCCAGATACATCAATTGTTGATCACATTTATTTTATTAGAATTGTGTTAATTGTTAATTGGCTGACCTAACGGGTCGGGTTAGGTGTCATCACAACTTGTGAATTTTGGGTCGTGACACATCTTCGCTCTATTTTTTCAGGCTTGCGATCTTCAAATCTTCAACAACGATTCTATGATGCTGATGGAAATCTCAATTTTTGTGTGCTAAGTTTGAAATTCTGCCAAATTTGAGCAGCTTTTCCGTTTTTATAGGTAAGGCATTAGCGTGGGTAGTTATTTTGAGATACTCTGTTTGTTTATTAAATGGGTAGGGAATTGTAATTATTTAATGGGTAGAATTCTTTTATGGGTAGGGCAGGGTAAATATTTTAATTTTTATAGGTGCTCCTGCCTTTTCTCCTAATAAGTAACCGAACTCGGATTACTGAGGCCAGTGAGAGACTTCAGAGGCATCACTGAACCATGGCACCCACACGATGTTTGTGCAATCTGGGTGCCACTTTATCAATATAATCATTTTTTTCACAGATATCAACATACTTACAAAGAATTTTTACCGAACTGTACGGGTGGCGTACCACCCCTACCCTATAAGGTAGAGGGCTTATCGGACGGATCGGGCGGATAATACGCGTAACGGTTCGGCTTATCGATTTTCGGATTTTAAATGCACTAATTCCTTAGCCAACCAATAAAATAGTGGGTGGTTCGATATCGGAATAGTAATTATCAGGCGGTTATCGGGCGGTGTATCGGTTAAATCTAAGACTAAGTAACAATGAAAATTAAAATTACATGTAGTCCAACTTCAACCGGCAAAACTAAAATAACACTTCTAGTATGAAAGTCATCCTCGTATCTGTACCGTAGGATATCATACTCATTTAAAGTTACATGTTTTTTACTTTAATGGGATAATCATTTTGCCAGACCATCTTATTTCATATATTTTAATTGTATTGTTTAAAATTTGGACATATCTAAAGCTAAAAATTGTACCATACATTGTCAGCTAACATAAAATATTTTTGCAGAATCCAAAGAAGTTAACAATAAAGAGTGAAAATCTCGTTTTAGATCATAATGTATAATCTTTGGTGGGTAAAAAATATGCGAGATTCATTATTATGCTTTGAATTGCAATTATATAAACTTCACTTGTTTTTCAAAGACATTTTTCTATGAGATTAAATCTTGTAACATAGAAAAATTTTAATTACTTTTCACAATATATTGTAAAACTTTATTTAATATACCCTTCACAAATGCACAACAAAACACACTAGGCTGATGTGTTAACACATGTATACAAGAAATTTAAATGATTCTTAACGGGTTAACGGTTTATCCGATAAGAAAATTGAGTAATTCGCCCCCAAACCATTAAGCCGTTAATTATAAAATCTCAATTTGTTCACCATCTATTATCCCGATAACCCAATACCAATAAGCCATCGGTTCGATTTGATTAACGGTTGCGGTTCGATTTTGAACACCCCTACTATAAGCTAGATTCGCCCCTGATTAGACATCAGTTGTTGGAACATATATGAGGCCATTTGGAAATAGTCAGCTATCATTTATTGATATGGGTTGATTTTTCTAAGACTTGAAGATGTTACATAATTTTTCTTCGAGTCCTAGAAAAATTAAAACATAGGTTTATGGAATAGGATAGTCCAAAATAAATGCTGAATGACAACGATTTTATTGAATAATAATGAATATAATTGCACTAATCAAAGTCCCACAAGGCTCATTTATACAATTTTTCGTAGATATATTATAAGGTAATTTAAAAAATCCCAAGCTAATGCATTTGATATTTGATTAAATTCCTCTCTAGATTCTCCAGATGCTGGACAACATTTTCTCTAAGTATATCTCAAAGAAGCACCTCTTCTTGATTGCTGATCCAAATTTCAAAAGAACACCCCAAACACATCACATTCTAAGAAATTCATCTATGAATTTTCTTCCCCTACAAAAAGCCAAATACTAAATCAGAAATTGAATAAGAAAGAACAACTACACCTTAATTCCTAATAAATTGGGAGAATTAAAATAAGGAAAAAAAGTCCATGGGAACAAGGGCATCGATTCCATCGATTATAATCGAAAAGAATACTCGCAAGAGGTTTTTGAAACTAGAAGACGTCTTTATTTTCTTTTTTTATCAAGCAGCTACAATCTAAAATTTTCTATTTTTCCCATATTATTATTCATATAAGAATGTTTATAATCATAAATTGGACTATTACTAGTATTATTATGATCTATATTTAAGCCATCTATTATCTTCGACTTGAATTCTATGTGTACAAGTTTATTTTTCGACCTATAATTTTGTATCAACTTTGAATTTATTATCACAAAAAAGATACTGATGTGGTAATATCAATCAGTGGTCTCTTAAAATCGTAGATCTGCCTCTACGTGAATTCATAATACATTAAATAGTTCATATGTAGGAAGAGAGTATATGTCTAAATTACCTTTTCTCTGATCTTACTAGCTCTCAAGCCTTTGAATTTGCGATGTTGTAACATGCTTTGGTGTTGAAAATTATGCCTTCCCCTTGATCCAGTTGGTGGAGGAATATAAGTATGAGTTTCTGGACCTCTATAATCAATTTCATAAATTCCCGAATCCATGTTTAACAAATCCATTTTTCCTGTAAAAAGAATACCATTTCCTTTAGTCATAAATGGGCTAGCTAGGAATTAATGGACAAAATAAGATTCATTTTGGCTACCACAATTAGTAAAGAAAAAAACAATTGTATCATAAGCAATAGATATAAGTTTCTTTTGAAGACAAACCTGAAGAAGAACAAGGTCCAATCAGGAGGAGGAAGAGGAAGAAAATGGCAGTTAAGCTAGTGATCTTCAGCTCCATTGCAAAGAGAATATCAAGAATATATGAACTGATAAATGTCCTTTTTAATGACATATAAAAGAGTGAATTTATTTTGTGCTAAGGATCAAGAAACTATCTAAAGTTATGGGGAGGAAATAGATCAAGGAATTATAATAAGCATGGAGTAGAGGGGAGTCTGGGAATACATAGTTGAGGAATTTCACAATGTTTGGCAATTGAAAGTAGAGGTGTCAAACGGGCCGGATTGACCCCGGACAGGTCCGGCCCAGACCGGTTGAAACCCGGACCGGCCAGACCCGGTACTTAGGGGGCCGGGTGGGCTGGGTTACTGGGGTTAAGGGGTTGGTCCGTTCACTTTAATTCATCCGGTTAACCGGACCGGTCAAACCCGGTCAACCAAAATCCCTGTAGAACCGGTTAACCGGCCCGGTTTAAAGGCTAGATTTTAATTTTATTTTTTTTAAGGTTTTAGAGTATAAGGCAATGCCAAACCTTTGAATTTACTCTTTTTTCGTTAATTTACTTGTTAAATGTAAACCTTCAATTTGTAAGTTTGAATTTTGAAATAAATGTAGCACTTGCAATTTATAAGTGCAATTTTTTTCCATTTTCATTGTATTCTTTATATTTTTACTTTATATTAATATAAATTACAATAGTTATACAAAATGCAAAAAAGAAAAAAAAACACTAATCCGGCCCGGCCCCTTGGACCCGTAACCCTTACGGTTCATTTTTTACCCGGATAAATTCGAACCCGTTAAGCCCGGTAACCCCTAACCCGTAATCGGCCCGGTTTGAAACCCGAACGATTTCAACTTTTTCCTACCCAGCCCGCCCCGATCCACCTGTTAGACACCCTTAATTGAAAGTGTCGCCATCCAATACAGCAAATAGTAACAAGGTCCTGATGTAGATGTGCTGGGTTGGAACACTTATGTAGTGAAAAGAAAAAAACCATAATATTCATTTTTCTTTCATTTTAGGTTTTTTACTTAATTTAATTAGTTTGATCATGTAAATTTAATATACGACGAATTTAACCCATATCCACTAACAACATAAAAAATTTCTACACCAGGCTATCTAACGGGAATTGCGAGGATTGGGGAGCCCTCCACCACCCTCCCAACAAAAAAGATCCCTAATAAGGCTTATTAATCTAATACTTGAATTCAAGCTCCAACATCGAAGTAGCCTATTGATTGTTTCGAAATAGCTAAAATGTACCTGTCTGTTAAAGGAATACCTAAATTTGGGGGCTAATAAGTGGATCAGTCCATTTAACTTGCCATATGCTCTCTCCTATAGAAGCTCTATTAGGGAATGTTATCCCCTTTCATGTTCTCGCCTTCACTCGACAACAACAACGACAAGCCCAATATAATCTTCTAGGTAGACAATTGCCTATAATTGATTTTATATTACTTAATTAAAAAAGTCATTTATACCATATGGTGGATAAAAATTAAACTAGTAGCTACAAGAACCAATTTAAATATTTTATTTTCTGAAAGAAAGGTGTGGGTAGTGGAGAGGAAGGAGTGGAGACTGGACAGTCCCATATGTGTATTATTGTTAATGTCATAGAAGGACATCACATTTAGCAGACCCCTTGGCTGTCACCTTTCACAACTAATAAACACATCCTCCTTGTACTTTTCTTTCTTGCCCGTTGCCTGCTAATTTTCTGTTTTTCCTCTTTGTATTTGGAAAATTCTAAAACACTACTACACATTATGGGGACTTTGTGTTGTACGTTTATTGTGACAAAGTTAATTTGGACTTTGGTTGAAAGATATGGGGCAGCTTGTCTACTTTCTTTTCTTAAGCGCACCCTTCACTATGCTCCATCATTGTAGCATATTGTGGTTGGAAATATGTGCTACTAACTTTTACTTTCTCTACTTTAATTTAACTTGTACTAGTTGGACTTCATTATTCAACTGTGAATATTTTTCAATGGAATTACCAAGTTATATTATTCGAATAATTTGTACCCAAGGGTGTGGCCTAGTGGTCAATGAAGTGGGTTAAGAATGCAGGTATCTCGTGGAATTCGTTGAGGTGTACGCAAGTTGGCTCGAAAACTATACGCTTATAAGAAAAGAAGAAGATATTATTCGAATAATTTGTTATTTGTTGGATACTGAGAGAAAGATCTTTTTTATCGAAAGTTAATGTCGATTACTATACCAAAAAAAATCAAGACCCCCGTTAAATAAGAGGAAATGGGAATTCATGGCTATTTATAATGTTAAAATTAAGAAAGTATTCTTTTTAATTCTCCTATGTGTAAAAAAATTAAATCGGTAAAAATAAATCTTCCATGTGTGAAAAAAGAGATAGTAATTTGTACAGTAATTTATTTCTCCCAAAAGCCAATTTCTTCACCCTTGGAGCATATATGGTACAAAGTGGCGAGACAGAAGAAGCCATTTTGTTTACCTTTTTCTCAGCTGAGGAGAAGAAGGTGAAGGCATTCCCTTCGCTCAACTCTCACCTGGTTCAGATCTAAAATACCTAAACCTATTTTCTCTTTATCTACATTGAATATTTGGATTTTTCAAAAATAACTCAAGATAATTGATTCATCTTGTCCGCGAGTCACACCTTTTCAACAGGTGCATCATCATCATCGTCAAGTACCATCATCCCAGTAAACGGAATCCCCTCGAGAAGCTGCAAGCTCGCAAACCCTCCCGTTGACACGTGGCTCATTTTGTCCGCGAGCCCCATCTTTTGAACAGCAGCGACAGATTCGCTACCTGCTACGTTGTGCCAATTTTTTACCAATAGCATCCGTTCCAGCAGCAAATTTGTCAAACTCGGAAACACCCATAGGTCCATTCCAGACGATAGTTTTGGCGCTATCTAGAGCTGCACTAAAAGACTCGATAGCATCTGGTCCAATATCTAACCCCATCCAATTATGTGGAATTTCAGATGCAGGAACAACCTTGGCATTAGCGCTAGCCCCGAACTTGTCTGCTATGACTACATCAGACGGAAGTTTTATAGTTACACCTTTTCCCTTTGCCTTGTCAATGAGTGATTTAGCTGCATTAAGAATTTTCTCCTCCTCCACAAGTGACGGTCCAACAGAGTGACGTTGTACGTGTTAGAATATACTATAAGCCATACGCGTCCTGTCGCGGTCCTACCGCGGTTACGCCAAGACCGCGGCCAAAGTGGCCTTCAGAATCTGCAGCAGTGTTCTGTCGCGGTCCTACCGCGGTTACGCCAGGACCGCGGCCAGAGTGGCCTTCAGAATCTGCAGCAGTGTTCTGAAGACCAATTATTTATTTACTTGTTTAAATTCCATAAAGTTTCCTTTTAAATAGATCATGTATTGGTTTGTGTGTCCATTGCTTACATAGTATATGATTTAGTGTATAGAGTTTAGCTTATACACGGAAGATTAAATCATCGGTTCTTGTAAGACATAAAAGTTAATGTTCACAATCTATGATGGAATTGGACAAATCATCGGAATGGTTGTAGTACAAGATTAAATGTAATTTATCTTGATTATGGGAATAGGTCTATGTCACGACCCAAACCTGGACCCGGTCGTGATGGCGCCTCTCGTGGGGACAAGGCCAGCCAACTACCCAATTCATCCTTTTAAAACAGTTTAAACAGTTCATAAGCAATTTAAATATGACTTAATACTCTTAATTAGCAGAAATACAGTCCAACACAACCCTAATCGGGGTGTTACAAGTCACGATCATCTATTAGAGTACAAATACAACTACAGGGCCTGAAATAAACAAAATATGACTGATAAACAAAAAAAGGAAGAAATGTAGTGCTGCGAACGCTGGCAGTCACCTCGCTAAACTCTGATAACTTAGCCTCCGATCAGCTCAAAACCTGCTATCGGGTGAACAAATACCTGCTTCTGCACACAAGGTGCAGGGAGTAAAGTGAGTACTCCAACTCAGTGAGTAATAAGGGTAAATAACAACTGAGCAGTAAGAAATCACGTAAAGCAACCCATCATGCTATATAGGGACAGTGAAAAACCCTTTGAGAGAAAGCAGTGAAGTTATAAAACCTTTAGAAATATCTTAGCTCAGTTTAAAACCTCTTTTGAAAATGACTTTTTCAACATTTATGCAATTGAATACAAAACAAATAGTGCAGATAAGCACAGAAGTCCTCCTCTCGGGCACCACACTCAGTTATCAGTTAATACCAGAGCAACAGGTAAATATTGCAAGAAGTAGCACAAACAACATATAATGGCAGACAATGAAATAAGGTAAACACATCAAACAGTACCGGTACCGCTACGGCGTGCAGCCCGCTCCACATATCGCTGCGGCGTGCAGCCCGATCCATTTATCGTCGACGGCGCTCACTGGGGGTGTGCAGACTCCGGGAGGGGCCCCTTACGGCCCAAGCGCAATATCAAGCCATCTCGTGGCATCAAACTAGGCCCTCGGCCTCATATCAATATCAGTATAACATTGCTGCGGCGTGCAACCCGATCCAAAAGTATCCTCACAACACAGGCCCTCGGCCTTACTCAGTCAAAAATCACATAGCCTCTCGGGCAACAGTAAAACAGTATCTCTCAGCCCAAAACATCATTTAAATATCATTTGAGTATTAAAACAGAGTAAACGTGGCTGAGTTTGAAAACAGTAGAAATAACATGACTGAGTTCAAGTATAAAGTCGATACAGTGAGAAACATCAACAACAATCCCCGAAGGGTTCAAATAATTGGCACGCCCAAATATGGCATTCAGCCCAAATAATGATGATAGGAAACTGATTTCAATAAAATACGTGGTAAAGTCATTGATCGGGATGGACTAAGTCACAATCCCCAACGGTGCTCTACCCCACGCTCGCTATACGGCGTGCAAGTCACCTCAACATAGCACTATGATGTGCAATCCGGGGTTTCAAACCCTCAGAATATCATTTACAATCATTACTCACCTCAAGCCGGCCAAAATCCTAGCTCGATATGCCCTTGCCTCGCAAATCGACCTCCTCGCACGTCGAATCTGATCAAAACCACAACGAATACGTTACAATAGGCTAAGGGAACATACCCCAATCGAAAAGACTCGAAAAATATCAAAATTCACGAAATTTGCAAAACCCGAGCCCCGGGCCCACTTCTCTAAAAATCAGAAAATTAACATCATCGGATTCCTCATCTCGCTACGAGTCTGTACATACCAAAAACTCTCAATTCGGACCACAATTGGCCCCTCAAATTCCAATTTAAAATCTTAAAATCCCAAGCCCTAGTTTCTTTCAATTTAGCTAAATTCTCACGAGTTTCAAGGATAATAGAAAATTAACATCATCGGATTCCTCATCTCGCTACGAGTCTGTACATACCAAAAACTCTCAATTCGGACCACAATTGGCCCCTCAAATTCCAATTTAAAATCTTAAAATCCCAAGCCCTAGTTTCTTTCAATTTAGCTAAATTCTCACGAGTTTCAAGGATAATTCCACAATATAATCATGTTTTTAACTCATAAAACTTACCTCCACTCAATCTCTGTCAAATCCCCCTTCAAATGCTCCCAAGTAGCTCCCAAAATGTTCAAAATTGGAGGAAAATGGGTTTGGGTTCGCGGATGAAATGTTATTTTAAACCCTTCTACCCAGACCTCATTTCCGCTTCTGCGATACTTTTACCGCTTCTGCTATCACCGCTTTTGCGGTACTTCTCCCGCTTCTGCGGAATTACACTACTGCGCTCATGTCCGCTTCTGCGGTCCATATCCGCTTCTGCGGACGCCGCATATGCGGACCACCATCCGCTTCTGCGGAAGTCCTCCCAAGACCAAAAATTCGCACCTGCGACTCCCTCACTGCATCTGCGGAGCTGCTTCTGCGGCCCTTTCTCCGCAGATGCGGAAATACCAGATATCAACAAACCAGCTAACTCGCCAATCCAAAATCCATCCCGATGGCCATCCGAAATCACCCCGAGGCCCCCGGGACCTCAACCAAAAGCACCAACACATCCAAAAACCTCATTCAGACTTGTTCCAATCACCAAAACACCTCAAACCACACCAAAACCATCAATTCACATCGAATTCAAGCCTAAGTTTCCCAAAAACTTCCGAAACACGCATTTGATCAAAAACCCAACCAAACGACGTCCGAATGACCTGAAATTTTACGCACACATCCCAAATCACATAACGAAGCTACAACAACTCTCGGAATTCCATTCCGACCCTCGGATCAAAATCTCACCTATCAACCGGAATTCGCCAAAATACTAACTTCACCAATTCAAGCCTAATTCTACACCGGACCTCTAAAATCTCTTCCGATCACACTCCTAATCACAAATCATCCCCTGAAACTAACCGAATCGTTGGAATCCACATCCAAGCCCTCTAACTCATAGGTCAACATCCGGTTGACTTTTCCAAAACAAGCCTTCCTTAAAGAGACTAAGTGTCTCGTTTCCTTCCAAAAATCAACCCAATTCAACTCGTTCACCCAAGACACAGATAATGAAGCATAACGAAGCAGGAAATGGGGGAAGTCTCATGAGAAGACGGGTCGGATCGTCACATCCTCCCCAACTTAAACAAACGCTCGTCCTCGAGCTTACCCAGAGTTGTCCTAGAAGCCAACCAATAGCTGAATGACCTTACCAAACGGGTCGGGTCGTCACATCCTCCCCAACTTAAACAAACGCTCGTCCTCGAGCTTACCCAGAATTGTCCTAGAAGCCAACCAATAGCTGAATGACCTTACCAAGCATATACCCGGGGGTGATCCCACGTCACCCTATCTCGCATAGGTCCGATAACACAACATAGCTGAAATTTCACAATCCATCTAGTCCATGAACCATAGAACCACATTGTACTTTCCGAAATCATACACAAGATCAAAACCTCACATCTATACTCAGAATAAGCCCGAACCAGCTGTAATAACCCATACCTGCAACCTCAGGTGAAATCATATGATACACTACATAACCCAAACACTCAAAACGATAACTCCTATTGACAGCAGCTGTACCCAACACTCGAATACCGGTAGAAAACCTCTTATCAACTAAGGTCTTATTCCACACTTCTATGTACTGCTAATAATAAATGAAACATGCAATAAACCGTAACCATCTCCCAGGTCAACCATTCATGAAGCCACTTCCCTTTTGACTAATACTACAACAGATTCCGAGCCGAACCTCGATATTCTCCTTGCAACAAGCTGAAATCAAATTCGTTCGTATTCATTAGTGACTCCAGTGATCACCTCAAATCCAACACACCACTCTGGTGATATGACACCTCAATACAGGCCTAGCCACAACTTGCATAATACGCGCACCAATAAGAAACGGTCTGAACATACTCAAATCATGAAAAATGACTCAAACGAAAGAGCTGTACCTCAAGCTCATCAGTACCATCACAACACAAGGTTGAGACCCCGTCTCACATCATAGAAATAGAACACCTGAATCTACCTCGAAAGGTCATATCTCCACGTGGCCTCGCTACAATGCGCGATCCTATCCAAACACTGTTACACATGAAACACCTCAAGTCACTATGCTCAATATCGACAGCCACACACAATTTGATGTATGGAACCAAAGCAATTCATTACACCCACGGTGAAACAAACAACATACGCCACGCAACCCGATAGGTCATAACCAATACTCCATTTATCGAGCAACACCCAATTACTCTTCCCGCTCGACTCTCACTATGAATCCCCAATAGAACCGCACCACATGTGCCCATAACCTACAAATCATAACGTCTCACAACACCGAAAAGGTACTCATAGCTCTCCTCAGATCACTAACAAGCTCAATAACGATCGAATCAACCTATCCCTCAACAATACAATTCGGGGCCAACCAAGCCAACTCAAGCTAAACACGTATCCACATCGGCCTACCAATGAACTCATTACCAAGAAAGCTTGAAGATGCTCCTTCCACTACTATAACTCCTGTCGGAGCCGTACGATACGGTGCCCGGCACCAAATTAATATCGAAATCCACAACCTCGCCCGGCAACATGCCCGGCCACAAGAAACGCATCCGAAGAGTCCCTTAATACCGGAACGGAACCAATGGTAGGAACCTCTGCACTGACATCCATCACGAAGGCCCAATTAAGAAAAGCAATCCTTCCCAGCCGTCCGCTGGGTCTTTGAAATATAACCCACTCTGCAAAAACATAATCCAATGCACCTCGCCACTCAACCCGTGGCATTTCCGGCATAGCCCGTAGCGCAATAGTTCAGAATCACCTAACACTAAGACAACCAGTCTGAATTTCAACATCACATTCAAAATCTAACATACCAGCAAATAAAGATCCACTCGAGCCTCCAAATCCCGATTGCCGCTAAACGGTGCCGAATACACACCATCCACAACCACGACATAGCCTGTACATGAGAACTCCCAGTCTCCAACTCCATATGGCACACGAATCATCATACCTGATCCCAATTTTGCCGTCCGAGCGCATACCACACCTTAAATACCCCATCACTCCACGATAGATACCTTAAAATTTCCTATGCCACCAAGCAAACCCGAATACCACCAGTTGATCCAAAAAGAAAATGCCGCAATAATACCGAAGTATCATCAGTTTAATCACATTACCCTTTGAGACACATACTCTCGTCAAATCGCTTCCAATTAGCAGCATCATTTCCTTGATTATCTGAGGCTACCCGTTGCCTAAGAGTTTTATGAACTTTTTTTCAGAACTGAACTGAAACCTCGTACACGCAAATCTCGATCATCCACAACATACCGCATATACCATACCATCCAAGGATAGCAGGAAAACTTTTGTCTCCCTTCCGAGCCACAGACATCTACGCACTCAACTAGTCAAGAACTTCCATTGATCCCATCTAGAAGAAAAATCATTACACATTCCATGTCTCTCATATTCGTAGAAAATGCACCTCTTCAACCATGGTAGAAATCAACAAGAACTCTCTCAATTCCGTTTGCATAAATTAAACTGCCAGGACGGAATCCTTCTAACTCGACCAAGCTAAGCAAGCCATCAAAACCCAAGAGCATTGCTGCAAAATACTTGTAAGGGCTCATTACCTCGAACACATATGAAGAATTAATCATATCCTTAACATACCGATTCGGTCTACTATCAAGCTATTCCATCTATCTAATTTCCCTTCTGATTCATCATCTACTTGATATTCCCCCTTGTTGTAGCACCACAGTTCCTCAACCCAGGCTCACTACACGAGACCCAAGCACAAGACAACACTGTCTAAGACCCATAAGCCACTGAATCCTCTCTCAAATATTCCCAGAAACACCTCATTCCAAAATACTTTACTCTGAAGAACTTCCTGCGAATCTAAATCCGTTACCTTTACTTTCCAGATATTGATACATAGAATCCCATAATTAACATAAAATACCATAAGTCTTGACCTTTTCCAATGAAAACATAGTCTCTAACCACATACACAACCTTAAGACACCTGATTGTTACCTGTAGAATCTTGAACACATTAAAATCATTCTCGAGAGTCATTTACTTCTTATTCAAACTGCAATTCACCTGATCAAACGAACATAACCACCCGTGCCTCATTAGCACTCTGACACCACAGGATATGACCTCATCACAATACAAACAAGCATCTTCCTGCTCTATGCACCGAGCATTCTTTACCAACAACAACTTAAGACATCCTGTGATTCTCACACATCTACGAAGCACCATATAACCTTTGTCAAAATTTTGCTTCACTCGTGCCATCCTCGGCTCAATTTCCGCAACCAGAACTGATTCGCCAGCATGCCTCAAATCGGAACCAACATAGCACATAACCGTACAATTAGCTAATCAGTAGCAAACTCCCCAACTTGGCTCGAAGCCACAGATCAAAACACTCCCAACAACTCATAACGCACATACTCCATTGCTGCCTTAATACCATAGTGAGATTAAACACAATCCTTCATAAGCTTGTGGAAACACAAATCATCTAGAATTTTTTTTTAACTCTTCTGCAAATCTCGCATTCACTCACACAACAGTTAAGCCCACTCTCTAGGTGATCCAATTTAGATGTCAACACATTTTCTTCACTTGTAAATGAGATCTTCTAATAGATAACATAAGGATCACACAACTTTAGAACACTCCGCAGGAGATGACCCACCTGCTTTGCCTCCAACTACCATTTCTGTATACCTTCCACCGTCCTAAACTGTACGCAGTCGCTTAGTCTTCCTGAGTCTGAACTCATACCGCAAATTTCAAATTCTTCCATAAAACCTTATTTAACTCCATGTTAAATTCAGATACTAATAATCAAAATAAATTACTTGACTATTAATTTATTGATTACTTCCTTTAGACTACACTTAATTATTTCATTGTTCGGATACAAATCCACGCGTGGGTTACACATGAAACTTTTAAGCTTCATTAAGGAGTATCATCAATCTCAAACCGAGAACATGGATTCCATCAACTAATTATTACTCGCCAATGTATATCATTGTTATCCAATTACCAGGCTTATTGACTCACAAAAGAATCTCGCCTTTTAATAAATCAAACAAAAGTTACATACAAACTAATAATAATTATATCCGGATTAAGAGTATAAGTACATTAAATGACTAGAGAAATTATTTTATAAAGTCAGTATAAAATACTTATCTTACTTGATCCGTTCAATACATACAAAACGTTATAGCAACAAGAAGTTGGAATTAGACTGTGATGACCGACCGTCGTCTATGAGAACCGCTGCCGTTTCCCCCATTTCCTGCTTGTTATGTTCATTATCAGTGTCTTGGGTGAACGAGTTGAATTGGGTTGATTTTTGAAGGAAACGAGACACTTAGTCTCTTTTAAGGAAGGCTTATTTTGGAAAAGTCAACCGGATGTTGACCATGAGTTAGAGGGCTCGGATGTGGATTCGACGATTCGGTTAGTTTCGGGGAATGATTTGTGACTAGGAGTGTGATCGGAATGATTTTTGGAGGTCCGGTGTAAGAATTAGGCTTGAATTGGCGAAGTTAGTATTTTGGCGAATTCCGGTTGATAGGTGAGATTTTGATCCGAGGGTCGGAATGGAATTCCAAGAGATTGCTGTAGCTTCGTATGTGATTGGGATGTGTGCGTAAAGTTTAGGTCATTCGGACTCGTTTTGGTTGGGATTTATCAAATGCGTGATTTCGGAAGTTTTTGGGAAATTAGGCTTGAATTCGATGTGAATTGATGGTTTTGGTGCGGTTTGAGGTGTTTGGTGATTGGAACAAGTCTGATGAGGTTTTGGATGTGTTGTGCTTTTTTGGTTGAGGTCCGGGGGCTCGGGGTGATTTCGGATGGCCATCGGATGGATTTTGATTGGCGAGTTAGCTGGTTTGCGATAAAATCTGGTATTTCCGCATCTGCGGGAAAAGAGCCGCAAGAAGCGGCGTCCGGCAGATGAGTGAGGGAGTCGCGTGCGAAATTCTTGTCTTGGGAGGACTTCTGCAGAACGGAGGTGGTCCGCAATATGCGCGTCCGTAGAAGCGGATTGGACGCAGAAGCGGAATGAGCGCATAGTGAGTGTATTCCGCAGAAAGCGGGGAAGAAGTAGCCAGAAGCATGGTGACAGAGACGGTAAAGTATCGCAGGACGGAAATTGAGGTCTGGGCAGAAGGGTTTAAATAAATTTCATCTCGCGAACAAACCCATTTTCTCATTTGAAACATTTTGGAGCTACTTGGGAGCATTTGAAGGGGGATTCGACGGAGATTGAGTGAGGTAAGTTTTATGAGTTAAAAACATTGATTATATTGTGGAATTATCTTGAAACTGAGAATTAGCTAAATTGAAAGAAACTAGGGCTGGATTTTAAGATTTAATTGAATTTGAGGGCAATTGTGTCCGAATTGAGTGTTTTGGTATGTACAGACTCGTGCGAGATGAGGAATCGATATGTTAATTTTCTGATTTTTCGAAGTGGGCCCGGGCTCGGTTTTGCAAATTTCGTGGAATTTTGTATTTTTCGAGTCTTTTCGATTGGGGTATGTTCCTTAGCATTGTACGTATTCGTTGGTGGTTTTTGATCAGATTCGACACGCGAGGAGGTCGAATTTGCGATGGTAAGGGCATAGCGAGCTAGGATTTTGGCCGGCTTGAGGTGAGTAATGATTGTTAATGATATTCTGAGGTTTGAAACCCCGGATTGCACATCATAGTGCTATGTTGAGTGATTGCACGCCGGTAGCGAGCCGTGGGGTAGGCACTGTTGGGGATTGTGACTTATCCATCCCGATTAATATTTTACCAGTTATTGATTGAAATCAGTTTGCTATATCATGATTTGGCTGAATCCATAATTTGGCTTCGTGCAACTATTTGAACCCTTCGTGTATTGTTGTTGATGTTTGCCTCACTGTATGACTATACTTGAACTCAGTCAGTTATTTCTACTGTTTCAAAACTCAGCTTACGTTTACTCGTTTTTTAAACTCAAATGATATTTAAATGATGTTTTGGGCTGAGAGTACTGTTTTACTGTTGCCCGAGAGGCTATGTGATTTTTGACTGATTAAGGCCGAGGGCCTGTGTTGTGAGGATACTTTTGGATCGGGTTGCACGCCGCAGAGTTAGTGTTATATGATATTGATATGAGCGGGGTCCTAGTTTGATGCACGAGATGGCTTGATATTGCGCTTGGGCCGTAAGGGGCCCCTCCTGGAATCATGCACACCCCTAGTGAGCGGCGTCGACGATAAATGGATCGGCCTGCACCGCCGCAGCGATATGTGGAGCGGCTGCACGCGCAGCGCGGTACCGGTACTGTTTGATGTGTTTACCTTATTTCATTGTCTGCCATTATATGCTGTTTGTGCTACATTCTTGCAATATTTACCTGTTGCTCTGGTATAACTGATAACCGAGATGTGGTGGCCGAGAAGGCGGACTTCTGTGCTTATCTGCACTATTTGTTTGGTTATTCAATTGCATAATTGTTTGAAAAGTATTTTCAAAAGAGGTTTTAAACTGAGCTAAGATATTTCTAAAGGTTTTACAGCTTCACTGCTTTCTCTCAAAGGGTTTTTCACTGTCCCTATATAGCATGATGGGTTGCTTTACGTATTTCTTACTGCTCAGTTGTTATTTACCCTATATTCTCACTGAGTTGGAGTACTCACTTTACTCCCCGCCCTTGTGTGCAAAATGCAGGTATTGTTCACCCGATAGCGGTTTTTGAGCTGGATCGAGGCTTAGTTATCAGAGTTTAGCGAGGTGACTTCCAGCGTTCGCAGCACTGCATTTCTTCCTTTTTTTGTTATCAGTCACATTTTTATATTTCAGGATGTAGTTGTATTTGTACTTCTAATAGATGCTCGTGACTTGTGACACCCCGAATTAGGGTTGTGTTGGGCTGTATTTCCGCTAATTAAGGAGTATTAAGTCATATTTAAATTGCTTATTGAACTGTTTAATTTAAACTGTTTTAAAAGGATGATTTGGGTAGTTGTTGGCCTTGTTCCCCACGAAAGCGCCATCACGACCGGTGTCGGGTTGGTCGTGACAAGTTGGTATCAGAGCCTAGGTTACTAGGTTCTCACGAGTCATGAGCTGGTTGTAGAGTCTCGCGATCGGTACGGGAACGTCTGTATTATCCTCGAGAGGCTGCGGAACCTTTAGGAAAACTTTCACATTCTTGAATTTTCTGTATTCGTGCGTCCTTGATTCAGCTTGAAAGAAACTCTTGAAGTTCCTTACACGCTTTGTATGCGCGCATGAGCGCTCAGTATCAATGTGGCCTTTGATGGCTTGTGATTCCCCGATCGAGGGGCGAGACGTGATCTGCTGTAGTCTGCTGTTGGGCCAGTCTGGAGGATGAGGCTGGATCTTTGTATGCTTAAGCACCGAGTGTTGATTGTGTGAACCAGTGTTTTTCGCTTAATTTTCGGTATTGTCATAATTAGCGAGAATGGCGGTTGTAGTATGTGATAGAGTATTGTTAGTATGCGAGATAATATCTATATGACTTGTAGTGACGAGGAGTCTGCTGGATTAATTAGATGAATTATCAAGATGTTGATTTCTATGTGTGATTTGAATGTGTAGTCGATTATGGGCGGTGAGAATCTTTTCATGTTTCCAGTTTGAGAGTAAGTTAAAAATTTTATG
>NW_017670674.1:284162-284337 GCF_001879085.1 Nicotiana attenuata
CTGCAGCCTCCCGAGGATAAGTACAGACGTCTCCGTACCGATCCACGAGACTCTACTAAACCGGCTCATGACTCGCAAGACCAAGTAACCTAGGCTCTGATACCAACTTGTCACGACCCCAACCCCGGTCGTGATGGCGCCCAACACACTGCTAGGCAAGCCCGACAAATTACAC
>NW_017670674.1:284362-299079 GCF_001879085.1 Nicotiana attenuata
AAAGAGAGAAGTATTGAATTTATTTAACACATGTAATTACAAAGTCATGAATCTGAAATATCCTGAAATAAACGTTCAAAATGCGGAAACTCCAAGTATAAATACTATAACATACAGCCCGAAGAATCCGGTGTCACAAAGTCTGAGCCTTAGCATACAGTGTCAACTACTACATAATAGTCTGAGAAATCGCGGAATAAAAATACAATAGGATGATAGGAAGATCAGGACCTGCAGAACGTCATGCAACTACTGATGCCCCGGATATGATGCTCGAACAGAGAAGTCTAACTCAGCCTCAGTGGGTGCATCCTGAATCTGCATCACCGAGGTGCAGCGGGAGTAAAAGTGAGTACTTCCAACTCAGAGAGTAATAACATAAATAAAGGGCTTGAGAGTAAGAAATCCTGGATAGGAACAATGTAAGTCTTATAATTACGGGCGATTTTAATCGCAAGATAAATATCAACTCAATAAACCAATGAAACAATTATGGAAATACAAACAACCAGGTAAATAAGTACATGACAATATAATATGGCACCATGCAACACATAACGGTACTTCTCTAGTACCCGCTGCGGACGTGAGCCCGACTCCATTTATTTTCATCTACGGCGCTCACTGGGGGTGTGCAGACTTCGGGAGGGGCCCTTTAGCCCAAGCGCAATAATAAGCCATCTCGTGGGCATCAAACTAGGCCTCGGCCTCATCAATATCAATATATCATAACCGCTGCGGGCGTGCAGCCCGATCCTATGCTTCCAGCCAAAATCACATAACCCCTCGGGCACAATCCAGGTAGAATACATTTCAGCCCAACATGTCATTAAAATATCAATTAAGTTTCAAGTTTAAGAAAAAGTGGCTGAGTTTGCAAAACAGTATCAAATACTAGGACTGAGTTCAATTATATGCAAAATGGTAAGAAACCAGTAAGAGCAATCCCTGAAGGATTTAATCAGTTGGCACGAGGCCAAATTATGACATTTAATCCATTTTTTTATAAGGATATCAACTAAGCTTCAATCAATTAGGTAGTAATTTTCTTAAGCGGGACGGACCAAGTCACAATCCCCGACGGTGCTATACCCCACGCCCGTTATCCGGCGTGCAAGTCACCTCACATAGCACTACGATATGCAAATTCGGGGTTTCAAACCCTCATCACAGCATTTACATCTATTACTAATCTTAAGCCGGCCAAAATCCTAGCTTGCTATGCCCTTGCCTCTCAAATCGATCTCCTCGCGCGTCGAATCTGACCAAAACCACAACGAGTACGTCACATTATGCTATAGGATCAATGCCCAATCGAAAATAATCGAAAAATATCAATAATCCCGAAATTGACAAAACCTGAGCCCTGGGCCCACTTCTCGAAAATCAGAAAATTTAAAACCAATGGATTTCTTATCTCGCCACGAGTCTATACATATAAAGAACACCAAAATCGGAGTCCAAATGACCCCTCAAATCTCCATTTTAACTCTCTTAAGTTCAAGCCCTAACCTCCATTCTAACTCATTAATTCTTTAGTTTTTCAGTCTAAATTCATGTAATAACACCTTAGAATTGTGTTTTAGACTAAGAAATCCTTACCTCAAAGAAGTCCCTTGATTTCTATCTTCCAACTCGCCCAAATTCTCCAAGTCCGAAGTGAAAAATATGAAACCCTTTAAAATTTCGCGAAGATGAAATTTAATAACACTGCTCAGACATTTCTGCATCTCCGGCTCCATGTCCGCATCTCTGGCTCCCGCTTTTGCGGTTAATGCACCGTTTCTGCGGAAATATCTGCTTCTGTGGTTGAATATGCGCTCCGGCAACTTCCGCTTCTGCGGACAAAATCTCGCATCTGCGAATCCCCCTTAACTGCTCAACCTCCGCATCTGGGGTCCTCCCGTCGCATCTGCGACTCGGCAGATGCGGTAACTAACCCGCACCTGCGGTCCCTGCCGCTTCTGTGGCACCGCTTCTGCGGTCCCAATTCCGCAGAAGCGAAAATACCAGAAGCAGCTGCAATTTTCTTAAGTTCTCAAACCAAAACTTCCCGTTGACCATCCGAAATCACCCCAAGGTCCCCAGGACCTCAACCAAAAGCACCAACACATCCTAAAACATCATCCAAACTTGTTCCAATCATCAAAACTCTTCAGATAACACCGAAACCATCAAATTACATCGAATTCAAGCCTAAGTTCTTCTAAAACTTCCGAAATACGCATTCGATCAAAAACCCAACCAAAACACCTCCGAATCACCTGGAATTTTGCACACACATCCCAAATCACCTAACGAAGCTACAGCAACTCTCGGAATTCCATTCCGACCCTCGGATCAAAATCTCACCTATCAACCGGAATTCGCCAAAATACTAACTTCGCCAATTCAAGCCTAATTCTACACCGGACCTCCAAAATCATTTCCGATCACACTCCTAAGTCACAAATCATCCCCCGAAGCTAACCGAATCATCGAAATCCACATCCGAGCCTCCTAACATATAAGTCAACATCCGGTTGACTTTTCCAAAACAAGCCTTCCTTAAAGAGACTAAGTGTCTCATTTCCTTCCAAAAATCAACCCAATTCAACTCGTTCACACAAGACACTGATAATGAAGCATAACAAAGCAGGAAATAGGGGAAACGGAGCGGTTCTCATGAGACGACGGGTCGGGTCGTCACAATAGGAGGCTCAGGGAGCAGCTCGAGAGCATCTACCTTGACATCTGCGGCCGGTGAGAAGATGAAGGGGTTGTTTGTTGTGGTACTGATTTGGAGGTTTTGGCCATCGTGAATTTGGGAAATGTATTAAGATTTGTAGAAGGCGTATGAAGATTTGAAGGTTAGAAGTGAAGATATGAAGTTCTGGGTTGAAAATCCAAGAAAATATATGAAGGTTTGGAGGTTGAAGATGAAGATGTGAAGGTTCAAGAAGCGAGGTATGAAGATGTGAGAAAGTTGAAAGCCTTTGTAAAGTTCGAAGGTAAGAGCTAGGATCAGAAAGTGAAAAAAGTGAAGGGGGCAAATCTTTTATAGGGGGAAATGTAACTAATACGCGAGTTTCACATTCGAAGGCAACCAGCTAATGATCGACACATTTGCGAAGTCAGAACGACGCGACTGATGGGACGTTTCGGCTTATCCATCATCCCAGTTGTAATGTGCGAAGGAAGGAACCGAGGTTCATCTATCATTTCATATCGTTTCGGAAAACCTACTCTCCGGGAAACAAGGGGACTATCTGTAAACCGGTGAAATCGGGGGTAGCATATACCCCGATTTCCCGATGGGTCAAACCAAGCAAGGATATGAATACACGGGACCGGAATCGAAGCTGAGAACTTCTTGTACCAAGGCCCGAACAAAATGCTCGCCATCAGACTTGATAAAACGACACACCCCGGACCCGGGATGGGTTTTGAGACTTCGGGAAGTGCATGAACTTTTGCACACGACTAACGGAGCATCGTGATATCCGCGTCCAACCGGATATCACGGCGCAAAATCTCGGTAATGGATCAGTAATTAACGAGAAAAGAAGATATTTACCTTTTGTAGACTTGTACTAGGGGTGAAACTCTCCTACTATATAAATGGGAAGCATTTATTTCAATTGAACACATTGTAACACGCATACCAAGGTAATACAAATTGATTTCTCTGCTTTCTAGCTATTAAAAAGTTCTTAATTTATTGTTGTTCTTCATATACGTTTGGCTTTGAACCAAGGGTCTGATCGAGACCAAAATTACTGTTCAGCCCACATCTGAGCATGGCCGTAACATCACAATTGGTTTGGTTATTCATTCTATATTTAATTCGTTTATCTAACATTCTTGATTATTTGTGTTGAATCAATCCACATATCCTTAAAACCACGTATAAATTCAATTGTTATACGTTTTAAGGGTAAACAAAATCTTTACTGGTGCAAAATCCAGGAATGATTCCTGAAGTTTAAAATGTATTGTTGAAATTGCTGAACCATTACTGAATTTTAAACCTTTATTTGTTCAAATTCCCGAAATGATTCCTGGAGTTCAAACTTAGAAGAAGCAGCTGCTGCAATTGTTGAACTCTCTTCTAACTGGCATATATTGGACAGTTGCTATACTATTCTGATTGTCCAATCAAAGTTGATTAATTTTCTTTTATTTTGTTGCTTTTATGAGGCGAAGATATAAACATACACAAAAAGAAGAAGAATATCTCAATCTCCTCACATAATTGATGAAACTATCGCCCTTTCTCAATATTAGAAGTGTATGGTTGTAGCAGTGTACTAAGTTTAAACAAAACCTAACAAAAGGCTGTGGGTTAACCTCCAAAAATTACACTGCTACAACCATAGACTTCAACATTGAATTTGTTGACATGGGAGTCTAAAAAAACGTGGCAGAAGTGGACAACTTTGTGATGCACAACTTGACTTAGCCGTACGCCATATATAACTTCAAGTCAGCAATTTTATCTTTCCTCCACTAGGTTCTATCAAGGAATGAGTTTGAGATATAAATCTTTGATCAATTATGTCATGGGCTGTCACGATCCAAGTTCTCCCTCCGTGAACTGTCGTGACGCCTAGTCTCTATGATTAGGTAAGCCTAACAATTTGCGGAAAATGAAATAAAGATACAAAAACTAACAATTAACAGGTAATATAATAAAGGAGTTTAAAATGCCGCTTGGCTTATACAATAATAACACTCTCGACCTGAACATAGCACTCCCAAAACCCGGAATCTCATGAATCACAAGCTAAAGAAGTACGTGTTGATACCCAACTTTTCCCTATATATTTTTAATATGCATAAATACTTTCAAAATAGCATATATAAGCATGCACAAGGTTTTTGCAATTCCCCTCACGGAAGATAGAGGGAGCCTCTGACAAAGTAGTAGCTGACATTTTTCTATAATTTTAAAGATTTTAAATTGACTTATTTCCTCCCCTTTTACTCATAAAATCCCCAATAATTATCCCTCAAATCATTGTTGTGGTAATTTAGTCATCTAAATTCTATGTTTATGCCAAAATATTGTTAAAATATTTTTAGTGCATTTTTATAATTGCATTTTACATTTTTAAAGCTAATTTGCATATAATTGCAATATTAGCCCTGTTAATGTATAATTATACTTATATGCATAAAATTGATCTTCTATATATTTTCAAAATGTTAAATATCTATTTTAAATCATTTTAGTATATAAAATTATTTTTTAGAAATTATGTATTATTTATTATAAATTATATGGGGATAAATTGGCTATTTAAAATCTAGCCAAATTGCATTTCAATTTTAGCCTCAATTAAACCCAATACCCAGCCCAATTTCAGATTAAATAACCCGACCCAGGCCCTAAATGCACCTACCCGACCCAAAACCCGTCAAATCCTAGCCGTTGATCTAAAAGATCAACGGCCCTCGTTCAGTCTTGCTTTTTTTTAATTCCAAACGACCCCCCAACCCAAATCATTCCCCCACATCCGCCGCCCTAAGATCCTCTCCTCTCTCAAAACACTCTCAACCTAACCCTAGTCTTCAACCGCCGACTTCCCATCTCCGGCTATCTCCGGTGACTTCTCATCGTCTCTTGAACCTCCAATGGCTTCTCTCATGCCATGCTTGTCATCTCTAAGGTCTTCAAGGGCCCAGGGCCATGCCAACTTGCATCTAGGGTTCGTCACTTGCCTGTTCTTGGCTACTCCAGTGTGATTTCAAGAAAAATCATGTTGTATTTGCAACGATCCTTGGGTTTTCTAAGCAGGTTCTTCATCTCTATATGGGATTCTTTCGAAACCCTAATTACTTTTCTATACCTCCTAGATCTGTACAGATCTAGGACAATTTGAGTTTGTTTCTTTAATATTTTACACCGTCCTTGGAACTCTTTACAAGAATCGTTGATTTCAAGTGTTTTTCACCTTCTTCTAAAAATTAGGGTTTCGAAACTTCTTTTAAAACCTTGTTTAACTGATTCTTTGTGTTTAAACTTCTATTTCTTGCGTATTTTGACTGATTCTATGATTTTACTACATCTTTAACTCGTCTATGTTGACAGCCCTAATTTTCTAGGTTTCTTCGTTTGATTTTTGTGACTGGCCGGTTCTCGTTTGAGTTTCTATGACTATCTCGCCTCGAATATGTTTCTACTGAGTTTCTTAGCCTAGCTTACATCAACTCTATGTGTTTGTGTTCATCTTGACTGTTCAAGACTTGCCTCTTTGCTTGCTATGTCTGGTTATTCTTATCTTACTCTATTTATATGCTAAACACTGACTCATGACTTTCTCTTTGATTGATTCTGGATCCCCTGTTTCATGGTTTGATTGGAAGACCATCCTTTAAACCTTCGATTCCTATCCTTTCTATTCAATTTGATTGATTCGCCTACCTTGTCTGCAGTGGTACTTTATTCTTACTGACTATCTCCTTAATTAGAGTTTTTCTGAACTAAGCCCTAATTGTTTACCCTATACTTACTATATTTGAAATCTTTCATTATTGGTCGTACACTGATTTCTTTCCTTATTTGTTACTTGTTCTTACCATTTGAACTGATTCCCTTAAATTAAGGAAGTACTTGTATTGATTTTGCTCTAATTGGTTCTGAGTTCCATAATTACTATACTATTGTGATTCTTGCCTTATTTTACGTAGTTTCGAACTACTATATATATACATGCTCTCTCATTAACACAAGGACACGAACACATTGGTTAAAAAAAAAAGCTCTCTCACACTCAAAACTTTTCTGCTCCCTCTTTGTTTACTTGCTATCATTCTGAGTTAGCCGGCTGCAAGCCAAGGCTAACTATTGTGCTTTCCTATTCCTCACTTTGTGTTTACCATCTCTCTACTGGTATGTTCTGATTTCAATTCAAGTCTCGAAACCAATATGTTTCTTTTACTACTTCAGTTATCATGTTTCTAGTTTGTTTCTATCTATGGTTCTGTTGTTCAACATGCAATTGACATGTTTACATTACTGTTTCATCTAGCATGCTAGTCTAACCTTCTTAGGACTTTTCAGAACATGTTCTACCCCCTCCCCTAGTAGTCTGTCTCAACATGACTCTACCTTACTTTAAATGCTTGACTACTTGTTATCCAGTTTTGATGTGCAAGCTGATCTGTCACTTTAAAAGGCTGATTCTATGATTATTTCTGAAACTCTTACTGTATTGGTACCAAGAGCTATCCCCTAATCCCTTAAACCCCACAAGAACTGCTATGTTCCTGATACTATGTGCTCTATGTGTCCCCAATTCTCATTCCCCTGTATGAAGGACCGTTATTTGAGTATTGCTGAACTTGTTTGACTTACCTGCTGTTTGTTTAATTACACCACTATTTTTCAAAAGCTGTTTTCCCAACAACTTCCTTGCTTACAAAGTTATTTCAACTAAGTCTTTTTTTTAACACTGTTTTCCTACCGAAACCCTTTCAAACTATGTCAAGCACTCTCACTTTATTCCTAAGTCTCTAGGTTCGGCCCCCTCCAGTGTGTGTACTGCCTTGGGATCCTTTTGAGAACCCTTTGAACTCTGGCAAACTAAGGCTGGCCCTTCCACACTGCACTTACTCAATTTGGTTACAAAGTCTAGGTGTGAGCACTGCTCGGGATCCTTGAGATCCTTAGGGAACTCTGACGCACCTAGACAATGATATGTCTTTGAAATTGGTATTTGAGGCTATTGGAGGTTTGGGGAAACCACTTGGGCCTGCTTCAGGCTCCCTATAGTGTAACTTCTTCTTTTTCTTTATCTATGTAATTCATTCATCTGGTTTGTAATAATTAGTAAACGAATACTGGGGTGATTAGTAAAAGGGGTGGGTAGTTACATATTTATGGGGTAATATGGGTAGAAACCATGCCTATTGGATCTCATATTTGCTATGTCTGCCCTACTATGTTAGAAACCATGCCTATAGGATTTCATATATATGCTATGTTTGCTTCACTATGCTAGACATCATGCCTATAGGTTTTACAATCAACTTCACAAATAGATATCATACTTAAGCATGTAATCAAGTTCAAGTTTCTGTTTCAATGGTTGTTTACATTTATTTCCGCTAGAAATCATGCCTATAAGTTTATAAACAACTAGATATCATAGGGAACAATATCAGAAATTCTGCATATAGATTTTAAAATCAGTTTAGTTTAAATAAGTCAATCCAGTTCATGATTAGTTTACTTTGAGACTGGTCTAATTAGTGGTTTGTTTTCCCTAAAATGAATTCTTTTGAGTACTGCTCTAATTTACTATTAGAAAGCATGCCTATAGGAACTCAAGAGTTTGTTTTAAAATCTGCCCACTGTTTTACTATATCAAACGTAGTTATCATGCTCTTAGGACACCATTATTCAGCATGTAGGCAAGCCTATATGGCATTTTCAAATCCTGCAACTCTGAAACTGTTTCTGCTACTTATGTTGTTCTGATTTAACAGGCTTAAAATCAGTAGGCAAACTGATAGGGCCATTACTTCTGAGTTTATAAAACAAACCGCCTATCTTCTATGTCTTGATATTCACTTAGACATCATGTCTTAGGATACCGTTTAACAATACGACCCTTGTTTGTGTTTGAGTCGTGCTGCTTATGTGCGTTGTTTGTGAGGTAAACTTGAGCCTCTAATTGTTTCTTTTCTGCCTTATGTGCTAAGGTCCTATTTGTTCTTGCCTGTCGCCTTAGTATTTTCTCCTTTAAACCTTAGGGGTCTATCTAGAACTGCCTATAGGTAGAGGTCCTAAATTTCCTCCAGGACCATTAAGAAGGGACGGGTAACAGCACGCAATAGAGATCGCTAACCAACACTCGCCTTAATAACCACTAAGGGGGTGGGAAGGGTAGATATGGGATACGATGGCTACGCGCTAATGTCACGTGTAGCCCCTCATTGAGGAGTGTTTACCGGATATTGTGTAGGGTGATCCTGTAGGCTAACCAACCTAGGACCCTCCTTTCCCAAATCCCCTCTCTTTAAAACCTTATTTTATATGTATACAACTTGTTCAAATCTTTGTCTATTATATGAGTCATACAATATCTAACCTGCTCTTATTTGCAATTATGTGTTTAAAACTATTTGTTTGACTAATTCATGAGTTAAGTTCGGCCGGGACCCACCGTTATGGACCGCGAGGGGTGCCTAACACCTTCCCCTCAAGGTTGTTTCGAGCCCTTACCCTAAATTTCTGGTAATGCAAACCAATCCAAGAGTTAATCGCTCTAGGTGCCCTAACGCACCGTAATCCGTTATGTGGCGACTCTTCAAATACCCAATTCCAAAAGGGAAACGAGTTGTTGCCCCATGAATGTCGAAACCCGGACTTTCTTCGCGGAGGAAAAACGGGGCGCGACAGTGCATAATGTTTCTAACTCCAGAAGTCTAATAACGAAGAAAAATACAAGAAGTCTATAACTGAAGGGAGAACAGAGAGGGACTTCTAGGTTTGCGGACGCGGCGGATATACCTCGAAGTCACTGGATCGCCTCGCCTTACTGGAAGTATGGCTGAGAAGAAGAACCTTGATCTGTACACGAAAAACATGTGCAGGAAAGGGCATGAATATACCACAGCGGTATCCAGTAAGTGCCAAGCCTAACCTCGGTCGAGTAGTGACGAGATCAGGTTAGGGCCCTACTGGTTATATACACAACAAGATAAAGCAGTATGAAATATGGCAGTGAAGGTAATTGCTAACAGTCAATGAAATGAAATCACAGGAAAAAAAATCATAACTCAGCACACAGAGAAAGCAACAGGGGATCTCCCAGGATACCGTCCCGTAGTGCCAAACGTAAATGTACAGAGGATCTCCCCGGATACCGTCCCGTAGTCCAAATCGTAAATGTGCAGGGGGATCTCCCAGAATACCGTTCCGTAGACCAAGGTAAACATGCAGGGGGGATCTTCTGGAATACCGTTCCATAGTCCCAAAGTAAATACGCAACCAAATCAATATACGCAACAGTCTCAACCGGAAAGTCTACAGTTCTATTCAAGTTCGTATCAAAGAAATAGGTAATTCTTACCCTAAATATGCTACACACAGTCTAGGTAGGCAATTAAGCAGATAAGACAGTTAAGGCACGTAAGCATGCTTTCTTACGCTAAACAGGAGGTTACATGTACAAGTATTGCTCAATTTAAAGGAAAACATATACAGTTACTTAATGAAAACGGGGTTTTTCAACAATTAGCACATGTACGCACTCGTCACCTCACGTACATGGCATTCATATAACAACAGTACCAAAATCCTAAGGGGAGTTCCCCCACACAAGGTTAGGCAAGCCACTTACCTCGAACCAAGCTCAAAATCAATCCGATATCACGCTCTTGCCACGAATATCCAACTCCGAGTGGCCAAATCTAATCAAATCAATTACATAACGTAAATATAGCCACAAGCAATGAATTTAGCTAATGTATTTTAGCTACGACGAGAAAATAGGAAAATGCCCAAAAATCCTCCCCGAGCTCACGTCTCGGAATCGGGTAAAAGTCACAAATTATGAACACCCATTCACTCACAAGTTCACAAAAACATCCCAATCGGACGTCAAATTCCTATTTAAAACTCAGATTTTCCATTGGGAAACTTTTTCCCCCATTTCCAAACTTCCACCCTCAAATTCCATAATTAGATGAGGAAAACAACAATATATTAATGTATTAGAAATAAATTAGAGTTAGAATTCGTTACCCAATAGTTCTCCTTCAAAATCTCCCAAGAATTTCGCCTCCCACCGAACTCCTAAAGTCCCAAAATTGAAAATGGGATAAAACCCTCGACTTGACTCTTTTTCTGCCAGAGATCCCGCTTCTGCGAGAGGGCCACCGCATCTGCGGTCCCGCACCTACAGAAAAATCATCGCAGGTGCGGAAATCGCTTATCCGGGCAGGGGCCGCATCTGCGATTCTGCATCCGCGGTCCTCCAGCCACATCTGCGGTTCTTGATGCCCAAGACCATTTTCACTTCTGCGGCACCGCACATGCGGTCCCACATCCGCAGATGCGATTATATCAGGTTCAGCAACCTCAGAAATTTGCCTAAGTCCAAATCAAGTCTGTTAAGCATCCGAAAATCACCCGAGGCCCCCGGGACCTCAACCAAATATACCAACCAATCCTAAAACATCATACAGACTTAGTCGAGCCCTCAAATCACATCAAACAACGCCAAAACCACGAATCACCCTCCAATCCAAACCTAATGAACTTGAAAATCTCAAAATTCTACAACTGATGCCGAAACCAACCAAACCACGTCCGATTGACCCCAAATTTTGCACACAAGTCATATTCAACACTACGACCTACTCCACTTCCGAAATCGGATTCCGACCCCGATATCAAAAATTCCACTATCGGCCCGAAACTCCAAAAATTCAACTTTCGCCATTTCAAGCCTAAATAAGATACGGACCTCCAAAATATAATCCGGACACGCCCCTAAGCCCGAAATCACCCAACAGAGCTAACGGAATCGACGGAATTCCATTCCGGAGCCGTCTTTACACTGCTCCGACTACGATCCAAATTCTAAGACTCAAACTCTCATTTAAGGACTAAGTATCCCAAAATACTCCGAAACTCAAAATGAACCATCTCAGCAAATCACAATAGCAGAAATAGACACGGGGAAAACAGTTAATAGGGGATCATGGCGTAAATTCTCAAAACGACCGGCCGGGTCGTTACATGGGACTTAGTTGAGGATGACATTATAAGGTGTAAAATTGAAAACCATCCACTTTTAATCCCTGTTATTAGAGTTTAGCCGGTATTTAAAAAGATACTAATATTTTGTCACTTTTTTCACATGAAAAAATTGCTGGACAAAATACAACTCTTGCTACACTGAATTACGAACCTTAGCAAGTGAAACTCCAGCATACTATAAGTTCAAAAATTCCCTACAGATTAAAATCCAACTCTACGTATGCCGGAGTTCGAACTAAAATCCAATGGTAACCTAACCTAACCCTAGTGATCGGGCCATTCTGACAATGAGATTTAGAAACATAATGCAAATATCACACATAGGATTTGAGCTTGTCAAGGGAATTCAAGAAGTTACATTTTATATTTTAAAAAATTGAATTCCCTTCATTGCATGTGTCTTCTCTTATGCATGCGCTATTTGATTACAATTTTTTTTGTTGCAAAGAAGAAACCAAATTTCTTGGAAAGAACAAAGCTTTCCCTTATCTTATGCGCTAGTTTACACTGATTGTCCACCACCAGTTGCTAAGGGTGTGCATTATTCGTGTTAAATCAAAAAAATGAAACAGAACCAAATATTTTTGTTATTTTGTTTTTTCGGATTTTTGGTTTGGTTTGGACGAAAGATTAAAAATTCTTTAGTGGCATTCTCAATAGAGTCACAAGGCGTTTGAGAGTTTTGTTTAGAGGAAGGATTTTCAGGATAAGTATTTGTAGTAGTATTTTTAAAATAAATGAGTCCAAGTGTAATGCCTTAAACCAAGTGTCAATATGCATATAAAGAGTTTTACATGTGGTAAGCCTTCTAGAAGCTATAGACAAATGGCTTATTTTGTCCAAGTGTCATCTTGCACGAAGGAAATTTGACAAGTAAGTAAAACACTTGTCTTGCGTAGAAGCTTTCCTTATGCCTATAAATAGCCATGATTAGTCCATCATTCTTCAATCATCAAACACCAAGAAAAGCTAATCTAGCAAAGAAGAAATTCTTCTTTCTTCTTTCCCTCCTATACGTCCCTCTCCTTCTAATTTCTTCTTCTATAATATTTTAACTGGCATAAGATATTAGTTGCTCTTTCTCTTCCAAATTGCTAGATTTATTATTTAATTTTGCTGATTCCTGTATCCTCTATCTAAATAGAGATGGGCTTGTTTAATCCTGGGAAAATATTTCACATTGCTAAAATAGTTTCTTAGGACAGTGCCTAGCACGACTCAAGCCAGTTGGTGTATTTTCGCTCACAAATAATTTTATTGCAGTATTATTATCGTTATTTTTCGGTGTCATTTCCCTACAATCTAAGAAACTATGGCAAGTAATACTACTAAGGAAATTTTTGATGGTGCTACCAATTTTGGGGTTGTCTCTACTGCTACTGTTCCAGCTGTCCTGCCAGATATCCATGGTATTGCAAATACGTTATTGCATCCACAACCTCGGCAGACACTAATGTCCAAATACAGGTATGTAAATAGACATGGTTACATATCCAATGCTAATATTAAAACCTTCAAGAAAAATGCACCTCAATGCAATAGTAGAGTTGGGATAAATGACAATTTCGCTAAGTCAAAATTAAATTTGACTAAAGCGGATAATATAATTGTTGCGGTCATTTTCCAAATAAATAATGTGGTCAGTGTGAGAGATTGGGTGATAGACGCTAGTGCTACTAGGCACATTTGTGCAAACAAAAATAAATTTTTGTCTTACACCCAAGTTGAGGAAGGAGAAGAAACTATTTATCTTGGTGACTCAAGAACAACTCGTGTTCTTGGGAAAGGAAAAATTCTTCTCAAACTCATATCTGGTAAAACTCTAGTATTGAGTGATGTATTGCATGTTCCTAATATCCAACCCAATTTGGTTTCTGTGGGGTTATTAGAAAAAGTTGGAGTAAAGGTTTCATTTGAAAATAATGAGGTCGTATTGACCAAAAATGATATTTTGTGGGAAATGGATATTGTAACTATGGTTTATTTGTGCTTAATATTTCTGATACTAGCAATGAAAATGCATCTTCTTCTGCTTATATGGGTGTGTCAATTTCTTTGTGGCATGCTAGACTAGGACATGTTAATGTCGCGTATATAAAGAAAATGCATATTAATATCTGGTTTAGACTCAAGTAATATCAATAAGTGTGAAATATGTGTTGAAGCTAAAAGTACAAGAAAGACTTGTTTTTCTGTAAATAGAGAAACTGAATTGTTATCTTTAATTCACACTGATTTAGGCGATTTAAAGCAGACTATGACTGGAGGTGGTAAAAGATATTATGTGACTTTTATTGATGATTTTTCTAGATATACTAAGCTGTATTTGCTTAGAAATAAAGATGATGCATTTAATGTTTTTATTTCTTATAAAACTGAGGTTGAAAATCAACTTATTAGAAAAATCAAGAGAATTAGATCAGATAGAGGTGGAGAATATTTATCTTTAAATGAATTTTGTGTAAATAATGGAATTATTCGTGAAGTAACTCCGCCTTATTCACCTGAGTCAAATGGAGTAGCTGAAAGAAAAAATAGAACATTGAAAGAGATGATGAACTCTATGTTAGTTAGTTCTAATGCTCCTGATAATTTGTGGGGTGAAGCTATTTTATTTGCATGTCACTTACAAAATGGAATACCACATAGAAGAACAGGCAAAACTCCTTATGAATTGTGGAAGGGTTATAAACCTAATTTAAAATATTTAAAAGTGTGGGGGTGCTTTGCTAAAGTTCTTTTGCCTGAACCTAAAAAGAGAAAAATAGGTTCTAAAACTGCAATTGGATATGCAGAACATAGTGCTGCATATAGATTTCTTGTTTTAAAAAGTGATGTGCTTGATTGCAATACTATAATTGAGACAAAGAATGCAGAAATTCTTTTGAAACATATTTTTTTCCACCTATCTGAGAAAAATTTCTCATACACCTAGTTGAAAAAAAATAGTGAAATTACCTCT